>NW_015628317.1:285514-300012 GCF_001515625.1 Sinocyclocheilus rhinocerous
CAGACTGTGGTAAATGACAGTGGTTTTCTGAAGTACTCCTGAGCCCATGTGGCTATATTTAACAGTGCAGCATGACGGTTTCTTATGCAATGCCATCTGAGGGCTAAAAGGTCAAGCACATTCAACTGAGGTTTCCTGCCTTGCCCTACATGTACTGTGATTTCTCTGGATTCCCTGAATCTTTTCACAATATTACGTGTGGTAGTTGGTGAAAGACCTAAATTCTTTGCGATTTTGCATTGTGAAATGTGATTTTTGATTTGTTTGACACTTCTCTCATGAAATTTGGCACAAAGTGATGAGCCATGATCCAGCTTTGCTTGCAAAGACTGAGATGCTCCTTTTATACCCAAACATGATACCTTGACCCATTACCAATTCACCTGCTTACTGTGAACTGTTTCAAAACAGTTTAAAGTGGATTTTCTATAACCTTTTCAGTTTTATTTTGCCTCTGTCCCAACTTTTTTGGAATGTGTTGCAGCCATCAAAATACATTTACGTTGGTCAGTGAAAACTTTGGAAATCTTTTCTTCGTACTTTTGCCAATTAAATAAAAGTTAAAGAGAATGAACAAATCACAGATTCTTGATTTTATTGCATTTTTACGAAACGCCCCAATTTCTCTGGAATTGAGGTTGTACTTTGAGCTCAATGTCTTGCGCTTTAACATTTTTAGAATGTGTCAATTACTTGTGTATGCTTGATGTGCTAAACTACCTTTCCAACAGTCTCTGTATCTGGGATCTCCATCTCTCCAAACTGGATACATCTGTGAATTCCATGAACGATAATGTGCAATGCGTGTTTTTGATTCTAGAATGATGAAAAGAAATAATAAAGTTTTCATTTGTGAAAGTGCATCAAAATGAATTTTCAAATGAGTCATTGATAAAGTTAATTTCTTTATTCAAATCACACAGGTCTTCTTTAAAACTCATCTACGGGGAAACTCTTTTTATGATTTTTCAATCTCCCAACAGACCCAGTTATTAGAAATCATTAGATGTGCTAAGTGCACATTTATCAATTTAATTCCCTTACTTCAACTTTATAAGCAACGCTACAAACAATAAAATGATGCATATTAGATAAATACATGACTAGCCTACATTAGATAGCAGATTAGAATAATTGTATAATAGATATTTCAGACTCTAAGTTAAATACCGGTATAGTACAACATAACACACAGTATAATTTAAAAAGGAGTAAAGTAAATAAAAAGTTCAGTTGGTAATTTGTGAAAGTGCATCAAAATGAATTTTCAAATGAGTTATTGATAAAGTTAATTTCTTTATTCAAATCACACAGGTCTTCTTTAAAACTCATCTATGGGGAAACTCTTTTTTATGATTTTTCAATCTCCCAACAGACCCAGTTATTAGAAATCATTAGATGTGCGAAGTGCACATTTATCAATTTAATTCCCTTACTTCAACTTTATAAGCAACGCTACAAACAATAAAATGATGCATATTAGATAAATACATGACTAGCCTACATTAGATAGCAGATTAGAATAATTGTATAATAGATATTTCAGACTCTAAGTTAAATACCGGTATAGTACAACATAACACACAGTATAATTTAAAAAGGAGTAAAGTAAATAAAAAGTTCAGTTGGTAAAGTTTGGCTTAAGTTCATAAGCGAGTCAAGAGACAAGGTCTAAAAAAAATCAAAGAAAAAAAATCAAGAGAATGTGAGGATTGGCAAATAGAGTCACACGACCTCTACAATCCCATTCAATCCTTTTCATGTGACTTTCAGCTGAGGTTACCACTCTAATCCCCACTGCTGTAATGAGGTAAGATCCCACAGAGCTCTGATACCTGTCAACTTTTCATTTGTATGCATGTGTGCATCTGAATGTTTGTGTATCTGATTGTGTAAGCAATATGTAATTTATTATATGTTTTAAGACTCATTACTTACATTTACATTTTATTTATTTGGCATATGTTTTTATCCAAAGCGATACATTTCCAGAATATCAAAGCCATAACCTGGTGTTGCCAGCACAATTCTTTAACATTTGGCATCATGCAGCAACACTATATTTAATAAAATCAAAGAATGGCCAATTATCACTTTAAAAGTTAGCCTTGCAACAGCCTCTTTAAAGCATTTATCATGCAATTAATTTAGATAAAATTGTAAGAAACTGAATTGTTTAAAGTGCTGGTATTTAAAATAATGCAACTATTTATCAGCTGTGGATTTAACCCAAAGATTCTAAAAGAAGAATTACATATGAAAAAAAGTTTGACAAATCTTGAGTAATTTTATTTACTATGACGTATTCAATGTATCTGCTTTATACTTTCAAATTCTGTACAATCAGTGATTCTTATTAATGGTTTCCAATATATAAAGTATATAATAACAGAAATTATAATACAATACTATAATAATATAATACATTATAATATAATTATATTAACAGAAATACTCACGTGAAAGTGCTCCTGATGAGAATGTAAGAATTAGAAAGATGAGAGCCCTCCACATCATCAGGGTATGCATTGATTGCTACAACACCAGTCACTGATCCAGCTTTACTCTAGAGACCCAAGTGTCTTGCACATTCTTCAACATCAGCACCCAAAACCAAACCCCAATGTATGACATCATAGATTTGTGCATATTAGGTTCCTCCCACACCCTCAAGTAATCCTATAGAGGGTTGTAGTTTAGGAATGTTTAGGAAAATTCTTACAATGCATCACTGTTATGCAGCCTTGCTTCCTTGGGATCTTGCTGGGATTTTCTGATTGCATAATGATTAATGTAGAACCTAGAATGTAAAAAAAAAAAAAGCTTTCGTTGAAACTGCAGACAAAAAGAATTAATGAGGATTATTGAAATTATTATCCTTTTATAATATTATTGATTTCATTTCTGCTACTATGTGACATGATTTTCTTTTAGCCATGTTACCAGCTTCACAAGTTTACACAATTAATTATCATTATTTGTACTTGTGTGTTTTACAACAGGTTATACACAAACTCGTACATGCATAATCCTTTATTGAATACAGGAAATCTAAAATTACCTAGTAGAATATGTGCACACCCTTTTATTTTGGGAGACGGAAAAATTTACTAATCACATTCAAACACTTACTGAGTTTGAGTAAGAGTTTACGTAACGTTACTTAAAGGGTTAGTTCAGTCAAAAATGAAAATTAGGCTGCGTTTCACTCACCCCCGATGCATCCTAGGTGTATATGACTTTCTTCTTTCAGACGAATCCAGTCGGAGTTATATTAAAAATTGTCTTTGATCTTTCAAGCTCTATCGTTGTTTTTAATATAACTCCGACTGAATTCGTCTGAAAGAAGAAAGTCATATACACCTAGGATGACTTGAGGGTGAGTAATTTATGGGCTAATTTTCATTTTTGGGTGAACTAACCCTTTAACCCTGAACAAAAACTCCCAAAACATTACAGGTACCACTGAATACCATGCAGGCCATCATCAACAAGGGGAGACAATGTGACAACACAATGACATCCAAAAAGATAAAGGAAAAATAAAGAGGTCATCTGTCAAAAACTGATGGAAAACTACAATAATGAATACTTGTCATTAGCTACAATAGAAGAAATCATGGATAGTCCCAATTACCAAACCTTTTTTGGCACAAGACCTGCAGGCCTTTTTTTTTTTTAAATTTAAGACGAAGAGGGATTTCATCTTTCAGCACGATAATAACACAAATCAAAAGAAGAAGAAAATTTTGGAAAGGCCTAGTCAGAGCCCAGACCCAAATCCAATCAAATAAACTTTTGGATTGACTCGAAGAGGGCTATACTCAAAAGATCCCCTGACAATTTGAACAATCTGAAGCTCTTTTAAAAGGAAGAGTAATAAAACTGACAAAACAAGAGGTGACAAAAAATAATGAATGAAATGAAAATCTGCTTCATTAAAAGCAAAAGGTTTTATCAACTAAGTATTTGTTGAGGGGTCATTTAAAGTCTTTTATTTTTCTTTTGTTTTCCTTAGACTCTTTTGCATTGAAATTCTCTTCAGTCAACATCACTGCCAAGTTTTACACTGAATTCACAACTGTACAAAAATATTATTTCAAAATGATGGATTTGTAAATGTGAATCCTGCTTCTGCAGCTCCTGATCTTGTGATCATGTGGCTCCTGTGAGAATAAATGTCCATTCATTATCTACAAATGAAGACAAGAAAGAGGGCGATAGTCTTGGAGCATGGCTGTCTGAGAATCGTGCTTGTTGGGTCAGATCTGTTAATATGACCCAAAGCTGCAGTGATGGAGAGTCACAAGATGAGAGTATACGCACAGCCCAGTCAATGATGTTCTTTCATTATTGTTCTCTTTCTCCTCATGTCTTTACCTTCATGTATTTTTCTTGTTCATTCTTAGCATTCTTGGGTTGGTATTAGTGTTACAGTAACAATCTATTTATTGTTATTCTTGGAGGTATCTTTTCAAAGGAATTAGAATTTAGGAGTTAGGAGTTAGACTTTTTGATTGCAGTTAAATGTAGAAACTTTGCAGAACAAATGTAAAAGATACAAAGAAGTGATCATGTCTGGTTTGATATCAGATGGTGGGATTTGATATTCTCTTTACCAACAGTACTGTATAGTCATGTTATAATAAGTCAAGTTTTAGACATGTAATTAGTTTTATAACTAATTGCTGAGAACTGCATATCAAGACATTGCTATTTCTCTCTTTTATTTGGTGAAAATATAATATAATATATAACTATATATAGTATATAAAGATAGAATATATAGGTATGTTTGAGTACACTGTAAAATCTAATTAGTTGGGCTTACTTAAAAAAAGCATGCAAACCGATTGCCTTGAAAAAACTAAGTAAAGTGAAATAGGAATAGTATGTTGTACTGACAGATGCTTAGTTAGTATAGTTTACTTACACGAGAGTTCTAGTAACTAAAAAAGAACTGTAGGGGGTACTTGTTTAAACCATCTCAGGATATTTATGAAAAAAGAAATTTGATAAAGCTCAGTAATAAACACACACTAAAAATACACTAATTCTTTAATTACAAGACAGGTCACGTTTTAAAAGCAACATATTTATGACTTTTCTTCCTTTAAAACCAAACAACTCTTGTCTTCATAATGCATTACTGCATTAACAGAAAGTAAATTATAGTAACATAAACCAAGTTGTTGGAGTTAAAGTCTTCAGGATGGTAGCCCTCCACGAAAAAAACAAAAAAACAAAACAAAAAACTAAACCTAATCAAACACATCTGAACAAACTAATTTTTGTTCTTCAATATTAGTAGAAAGGAAGTGGCAGGTATGTTTGATGGAGCTAAAAACTTCAGGAAGTGGATGTCGAGGGACAGAACTGCTCAGCCCTGACATAGATTGATGTGGATTAAACTTTTTTTTTACTTTTAAACCAGGGGTTTCCAGCCCTGTTCCTGCAGATCCCTGTTAAAAACAGCATATGCTGGTTAGGTATGTTTTGAAGCATGACTGCTGGTTTAAGCTGGTCCTAAGAAACTAGCTCCTGCTCATGACCAGCTAAGAACCATCTTAAACCACCTCAAACCAACAGTCATGCTTCAAAACACACCTAACCAGCATATGCTGTTTTTTCAACAGGGATGAGTATTCCCCTCATTTTTGGATTATTGCCCTGGATTGTTTGCCCAGTATACTGACCTCTGCCTGATCGCCTTGTGTTTATCTCTGCTGCATATCAAGTGGCAGATCTTCTTCATCCATGGACTCAACCCTGAACTGCAGTCACATTTAGCTTGCCCAGATGAGGGCTTAAATTTTAACCATTACATTAATTACATCGTTTGACAATCTCATTCAATCCAGTCACCCTGCTAAAACGCTCCACGCTTTCCTGTCACACTTAGTCACCGCTTTCTTTGAGCCAATGCAAATAGGTCAGACATCTCAGGAGAAAAGATCCCTTCACTTCAACATAAGGCTTTCCTGTAGACGATCTAGTCATTTCATTGCCTGCCTTATGTAGCATTTATAGCTAGTAATTATAGCTGGTTATAATTAATAATAAATATTTAGATTAGATCTTAGAATTAACTGTAGCAGAATCAATATTATAATTATTTGATCTGTCCGTCCACCGAGCAGACAATATAATAATTAATCAATTCAAGGAAAAATTATTTTCCTGACCAAGGAACAATAGCGTTTTCTACTCTTATGCAGTACTAGCAGTAATTTAGCATGTAGCAAGGTTCAACATTCAGTGACCCCGAATTGTGAACAGCACAATTGAAATGTGGATAGGAATTGAAAGTTCCTATCCACACCCACCTTTTGGGTGGGATGGCCAATCAGAGGCATGAAGTTTGAGCGGGAGAAACTTTCTTTGTCTCTGTTTATGTCCCATTTGCATGTTTATTGGTGGTCTGGAGGATTGGTGCAGTTTTACCCAAAATACAAATAGTATGATGCATTTCACGATCACATAGTGTACATCATTGTTTGAGGAATAAAGAGCAGATCATTTTGATACCAAGAACGAAACATCTAGAAGATCTTAAAGCAGAGATACACTCATATACCTGAATATAAGCATTGAGAGTCTAACTAATACAAATAAAGAGTTGTAACTAGGCTAATACAATAGGGAAACATACAAACAACACATACATATACCAGATACAATTGTAATTGATTAATTATAGTCTAAATAAAGAAAATGTCTTTATGTGTGTGTGTTATGTGTATTGCCAGCATGGGGGGTAGTTCGCTGGCCATCAGACATCTGGTGCCAGGTACTGTGGATGGCTGTCTCTTAGGACATTGGAATGTGTTTAAAGTCGGTGGGGAGACCAGAGAGTTGATCTGGTTATGGCATTTCTACCTCGGATTGGTACTCTTCACTTGGAAGGTGGTACAGCGCCAGGTCCCCGAGGTGGAGGATGGCACCTTTGGGCACTTGAATCCACATACTCTGGTTGGGCAGGCTGACACGGGTGGCAGTGTCGTGCTGGTCATAGGTCAGTGTGGCGGTACGGATGGGCGTGTTGACGAGCCACTGATTTGCCACAATCTCTGCTTGCGTTTCTGTGACTTGTGTGCGAGGCTTGGCCTCAGCGGGGCAGAGTGTTTCTCTTTGCATGGGTTGTAACCCGCAGATTCCTTCAGTGTTGTCTCGAAGGAAGGGCTTGCTGGGGCAGAGATAATGAATGTCTTTGGTCAGGGTACACATGCGCAGGTTTGGGGCCAGGTATAACTGTGGGTTATTGTCGTGGTAGGCTACCATATCTGGTGTGTGTATTCTGATGTGAGTGTTTCCTTGCCAAAATCCAACATTGACAATGTCTTTGAGTCTGTAAATGTTGTCGGATTCCTTGATGGGTAGATTCAGAAGAAACGCCATCTCGCTCTGCTCGGGGTTGACATGTAGCAGGATGGACCCTCCCAGGGAGTAGGCAAGGTGGGCTTGAAGAGGGTCAGCTGGACGGGTAGTTACAGAGGATAACACTGTTTGTACTAGGCTCAGGGGCACCAGATACGGAGGAATTCTACCCATGGCTAGGCTGTCGATGGAGGAGCTCACCTCACGGTGCATGTCAGACATCAGTGTGGTGACCAGCTGAGTTTGGGCAACATCATTCTGTATAACAGAGAATAACTGTTTCACGAAGTTCACAGTTTGGTTCAGCAGGACACTGTGAGTGTTCAGAACCACCAAGGTGCCCTTTAATGATTTGCCTGTAGGGTTTGGCCCTGTAATGTGAGTTGTTCTCTCAGCTGGGGATAAAATGCAAGACAGAAAGCCATTTCAACTATAGCTCATCTATTTTCCTATTTTTAAACAAGAGACTTCATAATCAAATAATAAATAGGATAGTATTATTACATATGAATTTATTCTCATTTGTCCAATCATGTGCCATTTTATGTACAGCATACAATCATGCGACTGACCACATGAGCAGTGCACGGGTTCCCACAAAAGCGATCGCTTCTCCACTGTGAATAAATCACTACCAGAATGCATGAGTTTCATCAGCAAGGTGCCATGTTCTGCACATGAGAAACAATTACCGTCCGAACAGGGCTTATGATATCATGTCGAAGAGTGATTATAGATGGTTTCAATGGCAACAACATAAACAAACGTTAATGCGCATGCGCGCTTTTGTGGCCCAAACTTAACTTCCAGTAGACTCCTGCAAAGAATCAATAACAACAGCAAAGTCCCTCTAGATTAGATTATTTCTAATAACAAGCAAAATATGTTTGCTGCGTAAATCAGATGGGCTTACTGAACATGCAAATACATTCTCTGCCAGCAGGAGGTGCTTTTGGAGCGGCAGAAATAGAGGTTTCCCCAGTGACATCTGTACACAAAGCAGCGCTGAGCTCACAAATGCTGCTTTAACAGACACTACAGGCAAGATGAAATGGAAATGACATCCAAAATTTTCTGAAGACAGTCGGATTGAATAAATCTATATGTAGCGGTCAGTTTTGATATTGTGACAGGCAAATAAATTAATGTATGACAAATAAATTAATGTATGGGAAACATTGCATCCCACAGCACAACAACCTGAGCCCAACTTCAGTTGACTCATCACCTTAACTTTAACTGCTAGCCAGACCGATAAACAAACACAGACCGGAAGTTAACTTCGGCCCAGGCACGTGCACCCGATGAAACAGTCTATAGCTGGTGAAGCTGATTTACTTATTGTTGATTTACTTATTTTTGAGTTAACAAAAGTTATCATGAGCATTATAATGTTTAAAGCAGATGTCTTTAATGTCAGTAGACCGCAAAGATTTTAAAGCGAGCGAACTTTCACCAAAAGAGGAGCCCTTTAAATGTGCCTTTTTTTAGATGTTTAAGCCTTTATTTTGGGCAAGATTCATACTTACTGTAAAATTAAGAGATTAATGTTTAGTCTTCTGCATATTATAAACTGGAACTTGGATGTGGGAAATAATTACAGTTAGATCCAAAAGATAGATTTAGCAACATAGTACAGATGCTATGGAACGCAGTTAGCTGACTGGCTGTATCAGATTGTGTACTACGCTAATATATTACTTCACAGGCATTACTGGCTTGTACTTTTAAATCCATAATATTATAAATTAACAGTTTATTGCTGGTCTGTGGTTTTACATTGCTGTAATTTTCAAAGATTTCATGTTATTGTAAGGTGAGCTTAAAGGGTGCACTACTATGAAAATCACACAGCTTCAGTGAGACATCAATAAAAGTATAATTTCATAGTCAATAATAGTTGTTCATATTAAAATATGTATAAACTTAATTCATGACCTAGATTATTTATTTAGCAAAATCTTGTCATTTTCATAAATTGCATGAAATTTATTAAAAATTGTTGCTGCTCCAATTAAGCTCAGTGTGCTCTCTTTAAGCTCTTACACATTGAACGTCTATGTAAATACTTCATAAACAGACTTTAAATATTAACTGATGGTTGTCACTTTAAAGGTGGGGTATGTATTTTTTCAAAAACGCTTTATAAAACTGAATCGGGCCGAGTACCAAAACAAACTTGTAGCCAATCAGCAGTAAGGGGCGTGTCTACTCATGATGCAGAAGAGAGAGCGCTCAGTGCACAGGACGGACATTAGCCGAGCCGAGCGACGACAGAAAGATAGAGATGGGGGATAAAAAACAAAAGTGAAAAACGTCTGTAGAACAAAAGAAGGCTTACGATAAGGCAAGAAGTAGGACCCATGTAAATATCGGATCAGCTTTCCAGCGCTGGAGAGAACTCAAGGAGTGGAAGGCCTGTGATCGGACGCCGAGGTTGCTTTGTTTCTTCTCGATAGGTGAGTAACACCGTGTCTACACCGGATGTGCCACACCGGAATTAAGTTATATTTATCACTTTAAACAACAGAGAGTAATAGAGATTCTACAGAAAAACAAAGCTACACGAAGCTACAATCACAAACCAGCAGCACTGCAAACAGGAAGCAGGAATAACACTGTCCAACAGCGACACCCGCAGGTCAAAACAGGTGATTCAGCATCCAATTGTGATTCAAACGTCATAAATAGAACGCAGCAGCAGTTTTCTGTCGGGGCCGCATCCAGTGTAGACAGCATCACTGATTATAATGAGTTCTATAGTATTTTGTCGTGCCGCGCCACTCGCGTCCGGTGTAGACACGGTGTAACATTGGTTTTGCTTTGTTTCACAGAACTAATTGTTGCCTGGGTTGCGTACGTATGTGTGGGGTGGAGCTATCAAAATAGGGGCGAGACCCTTTTGGGGTAGGGGCGCGGTTGTTTTGGTGATTTGAAATATCAACATTGGCTACCAGAAATCACTTACCCCACCTTTAAGTGAATCTTTATAAAATGATTAATAACTTAATTTAACAGTTTTAAGATAACAAAATCTAGACTTAACTATAGTTTATGCCCAAATATGAAAAAGGGCATGTCACTACACGACTTTGAACATTTGAACAGATTTTTAAAACACCAGGCATCATACACCTACTGACCTTTATATAAGTAAATATATTTGACCTGTAAATAGTCACAAAGGAAAACTGGGCATCATTCACTAAACGACTGAGGATCACACACTACCAGACTTTAAATTCCTTCCGATCACCACAAACTTGCACAGAAATGTGCGCATTGTTGCTAGGAGACGCGTGACAAATGAAAACAATATATGTTTTAAAATCTGCTGAAGATATCAAACATGTTTGATATCCTCTGACTGGATGGAATCAAAGTCTGAAGCAAAAAAATAAAAATTATTTAAAGAGTCTGTGACCATCATACACTACGTGATTTTTATTAAATGTGTCAACTCAAATCTGCAGACTGGCCCTGACATCTGGCAACAAGTTTCAACTTCTCCAGACTGTAAATCAGTGGAAAATTGGGGCAAAAAATTGTGTAGTGTATTCCAGGCTTAGAATATAATGGCGCTTTTCCACTGCTGGTACGACTCGGCTCGGCACGGCTCAGTACGGTACGGCACGGCACCCGTACCGAGCCGTACCGTGCCGTACCATGCAGTGGAAAAGCGCCATATATAAGTTGTCATCCATAGAATAAGAGGCTTCATAATGAGGCTAGTTTCTGTGTTCACCCCATGAATTAAATATTTTATTGGTTTGTTTTGTTATTAGATTTTTGAATATGTGTTACTTAGCTGAATGTGGACTAGTCTAGATGTTGCAATATGTTTGACTGACACTTTTGAATGACACCATGAATATACTATAACTGATCAAATTGAGTGCCTTGTTGCTTGATTTTAGTGTTCTGTTTTTTGTGATTGACTTTGTACCTTCAAATAAAACATTTTTCAATTATTTTTTAAAAAGGTTGCTTAAAATAAACAAGAATTTTAAATAAAACATGATGTGAGTTTAATGGAAACAGGGGTGTGCTTAAAGGGTACAAAAATGTACCCATTAAGCACAGCCAGACTTCATGCATTTAATAACGTAGGCCTACATCTTAATTGAAATGCTTTTGTCATTTAAAATAAAATTAAATATTATTGTGTGAGAGATTAACATTTTATTTTAACAAAACTTCTTGTACTGAAACCGACATCTTGTGCACTAAAAATGTCTTAATGTAGACTTTGGTGAGCTTAATAGGTATGTTTACCTCTATATTTTAGTCTAAAAACTCACCGTTTCCTCATATGGGTCTGCAGGGACATGCAACACATTTCTAACCGGCTCGGCTCTTTGCTCCCAATCCTCAGAAAAAAGAAAGAAAAAAAAACATGAGGAATTATGAAACATATTTCTAATCAATCATACCATCTCACATATGAACACAGATTTGATCCTTACCAGTTGCAGAAGGTTGTAGAGCGTTTCACTCAGCACAGTAAAGATCTTCTCATCTGTAAAATGCCTGAACACACAAAAGACCATTTTAATAATGTTTATCAATATCATTTTGGGGGGGGGGGTTGGGGTAATAAAATGGTCAAATGCACACAAAATGATGTCAAAATTGTCTTAAACAGTTGAGAGAACTGTATCAATATATTAGATCTGTATCAATATAGCTATAATAATAATAATAGTAATAATATAATACCTGCTTTGATCAACTCATGTTCATTAAACAAGGCCCTAAATGGTTTAGCTCCTGCCTACCTAACTAGACTTCTATCTCGCTACAATCTATCACGCTCCCTAAGGTCACAAAACTCTGGACTTTTGGTACACTGTCAGAAAAAATTTGCAAAATTTGTACCTTTAGGGGTACAATGGCTTGTCACTGGGGCAGTACCCTTAAGGGTACACCCGTTGTACCCTTTCACATACATATCTGTACCCTTGCAGTATGTACCTTTCAAAGGCAAATATGTACCTCTGCTGACTAAATTGTACCTTATAGTGCTATGGTACCATAATGTACCTTTAAAAAAGGTGCAAATTCGTCCTTTTAAGGGTACTGCCCCAGTGACAAGCCTTTTGTACCCTTTGATGGCAAATTTGTACTCCATACAGCACATTAAAAAGGCCAGAATGCTGTTTATCACATTTATTAAACATTCAAAACCATTACATTATCACATTTTTCACAGGATGAATGTTTTAAGCTCTATCACAATGGCATAACAGAATGCATATATTGTGCAATTTTACTTTTGGGGGAAAAAAAAAAAAAAGTTACCTTTTTATACTCAAAATTGTAAACCGCAAGAATCAAAAAGCAATTTTTTTCCAACAGTACACATTTCATTAATTGTAACTTTATTTAACTTTTTAAAACGATTTGTATTTGTATTTTTAAAATTGTAAACAGCAAGAATATTAAGCTTAATATTATATTAAAAATTTCTTCAAAATCAGTACATCCCATTTCATTAACCTTTTTTGGTAACACTTTAGAATAGGGAACACTTATTCACTATTAACTACGACTTTTCCCTCAATAAATTCCTAATTTGCTGCTTATTAATAGTTAATAAGGTAGTTGTTAAGTTTAGGCATTGGGTAGGATTAGGGATGTAGAATAAGGTCATGTAGAATAAGGCATTAATATGTGCTTAATTACTACTAATAAATGACTAATATTCTAGTAATATTCATGCTAATAAGCAACTAGTTAAGAGACCCTAAAATAAAGTGTTACCTTATTTTTGTCACGATCGCTACTGTGAGGGAGCGCAGAGCGAGGAACGAGGAGACGTGGAGTACATCAACAAGGACTAAGGAGGGTGGGTTTTTGCGAAGGGTCAATTGCGTTATCGTCATCAATGTATACGAAAAACACTCTTTTACAAACAATTACACTTTAGAATAGGGAACACTTATTCACTATTAACTACGACTTTTCCCTCAGTAAATTCCTAATTTGCTGCTTATTAATAGTTAATAAGGTAGTTGTTAAGTTTAGGTATTGGGTAGGATTAGGGATGTAGAATAAGGTCATGTAGAATAAGGCATTAATATGTGCTTAATTAGTACTAATAAATGGCTAATATTCTAGTAATATGCATGCTAATAAGCAACTAGTTAAGAGGCCCTAAAATAAAGTGTTACCCCCCTTTTTTTTTTTACCATGTAATAAAACATTAAGAATAAAGTAATTTCACTTTTTAAAAAGCAGCACTAGATCTCATTTTAAGTACATTTTTCTACTACATTCTACATTTTCTAAAACAGTTTTAAACATCAAGAATCACAAAGCAATCTTTTCCCAACAGTACACATTTCATTAATTGTAACTTTATACCCTTAAAACATTTAATCACAAACACACATTTCACCAAATACAGAGTCACCATAATGGCGATCGGTGTTTGCTTTAGTAGGGCTCTTGAACCTTGACTTTTAAAAAATTGTTTTTCTTTGCTTGCTGAAATTAGCTGTGTTTATTTAATGTAGTTTTTATAGCAAGAATAGCCAAAAGAATCTATGATCAGATAAAACTAGTGTTTGTGATGTCAAGACCATCATGAACTAGTCTGATTCACTGATCTTACCTAATGTTTAGTCTCTTATTAAGTGTGTGAAATATTACTAATACTCTTGAGTTGCACCGCTGATACTACCGCAATCATTGTGAAACATTCCTAAACACAAAATGCACAAATAAAAGCTTTGAACTATGGCAGAACTTAAACACACACAGACATCAACAGTCAGCCTATGCATCTCAAGATTGGTGACAATTAAAAAAAAAATGTCATGCTGCAATACATGCTGGGAGTTTTGTACTGGCATGCATTGCGGCATGATTATTATTATTTTTTAATTAATAATACTCACCTTTGTTGAGATTCATGTGCTGATTCTTGATGTCTGTGTGTCTAAACGGTGCTGTTTCTCTAAAGGTATTGTTTATAAAATGTTTTGAAATTTCTTAACAATAGTTTGTCAACGTATCTCGTAGAGTCATATTAGTACCATAAACAAAAAAAAAGTTAATTAACCCAGATAATTAGACACTAATTGAGATCAGTGAATCAGATCATGAGATGATGATTT
>NW_015628317.1:300292-303620 GCF_001515625.1 Sinocyclocheilus rhinocerous
ATTGAGATTTTAGGTGTTGTACTTTCATTTGAAGTCACCATAATGGCGATCGGTGTTTGCTTTAGTAGGGCTCTTGAACCTTGACTTTTAAAAAATAGTTTTTCTTTGCTTGCTGAAATTAGCTGTGTTTATTTAATGTAGTTTTTATAGCAAGAATAGCCAAAAGAATCTATGATCAGATAAAACTAGTGTTTGTGATGTCAAGACCATCATGAACTAGTCTGATTCACTGATCTCACCGAATGTTTAATCTCTTATTAAGTGTGTAACATATAACTAATGCTTTTGAGTTGCACCACTGATGCTACCGCAATCATTGTGAAACATTCCTAAACACTAAGCATAATAAGCACATAATTGAACTATGGCAGAACTTAAACACACACAGACATCAACAGTCAGCCTATGAATCTCAACATTGGTGACAATCCAAAAAAAAAAATTTCATGCTGCAATGCATGCTGGGAGTTTTGTACCGGCAGCCAGCATGCAATGCGGCATGATTTTTTAAAATTAATAATAGTCACCATTGTTGAGATTCATGTGCTGATTCTTGATGTCTGTGTGTCTAAACGGTGCTGTTTCTCTAAAGGTATTGTTTATAAAATGTTTTGAAATTTCTTAACAATAGTTTGTCAACGTATCTCGTAGAGTCATATTAGTACCATAAACAAAAAAAAAGTTAATTAACCCAGATAATTAGACACTAATTGAGATCAGTGAATCAGATCATGAGATGATGATTTATCATCATTAATAGTTATCAAAACCACTTCATTACAATGTCTCTTGGCTCTCCTAGTCATAACAAATGTGCTTTACATACACAGATACAACAGTAGAGAAAAATTAACATTAAAGAGTCAAGGGTCAAGAGCCCAACTAAAACAACCACTGATCAATAAAATGGTGAGACCAAACAAAACATTTTCAATACAATATAAACCTCGGCCAATTCTCAAAGAATTTTTGTAGATATATCACAGAAATAAAGTGAGTCTGGTTAGTAATGAGTGAAGCTGGTAATGCTGTTTGTGGAGTTGTGTAATCGTTAATCATTTAACAGGTTTTTACTGTGGCATTTCTACAGTTTTTTACCGTTAAAATAACGATAATTTTTTACAGTGCACACTGTGAAAAGAAAATGTTAAACATCTATCAGTAAAACAATGCAACATCTATCAGAACTATCTAGCAGAAGAATCAGTGCTGCACGAAAGTCAGAATCTATAGTAAAAAATAAATACATAAATATATATATATATAAAGTGAGAAAAAGGCGGCTGTTTTGCCGAAACGCGTAGATCTACTTTTAACTAGTTGTAATGATTTAAGCCCAGTTCATATCTATCAGAACTGCATAACCAGACATGTATCAGAGTATTACAAAGTGAGAGTTTAACAAATAGTTCCATACCTCTCCCAATGTGATTAAGCTCTCAACTTTCTCTCTAAAGATGTGGGGCAGCAGAATCAGTGCTGCACGAAAGTCAGAATCTATAATAAAATATAAATACATAAATATATAAATAAAGTGAGAAAAAGAAGGCTGTTTTGCCAAAATGCGTAGATCTACTTTTAACTAGTTGTAATGATTTAAGCCCAGTTCATTAAAGGCTTTTTATCTTACCACGTGAGTGCCTTGAAAGTATTTTGTCTACATAAATAAAGTACTCTTCAATAATTTAATATTAAAAATTGCCTGTTTTCATATTCATTTATACACTCCATTAAGTGGTTTCCTTTACTCATTGATAGTCATATTTCAGCAATTTGCTAAAAAAAAAAAAAATTTTTTATAAACTGGAAATATCAACAAATGTTGAATAAAATGCATGAAATTGTTTACAAGCTGGTTTTAAGTGAATGCAAGTTTTACCAATGATACAATTTGCGAATGAAAGGGTATACCCAAACAGAAAATTTAGATATAACTGAAACTGTTTTCTGATGTTTCTGACAAATGTGTAAAACAGCCAATATTCATGATTGACTAGTCAATGGTTTGAATAAGTTGGTCAAGGCACCAGTGTTGAAAATCAAGTTTTTAAATGTTGTTTATATGTCTATGTGGTGTTTTTAATATGCTTTAAGGCAAACAATGTAGAAATTCATGTCAACACCATTGCTGAGTATTTTCTTCTTTTAAACTCCAGTGAAGCAAAGACAGTCTCAAAAACGTGGTTTGAAATCGGCAGTGTTTCTTACGTCACAAACTACCTTGTAACCAATCAAGGTGTAGAGTTACATTCAAACTATTTTAAGGCATGAAGAATTTTTTTTTTCACAGGAAAAAAAAACCATTTAAATATCTAATTTTGGTGATCAGAGTTTTAAGGGATAAAATTATTGACTACAGGAGGACTTTAATTAAAATAACTAGGCTCAGTCAGGCCCATGAACAGAGTAGGAGTGGGCGATAAACAAAATTTGGGGACTATTGTCTCTACTGCGTTTACACTTGCGTGTTACAGTGCTGCGTCATCAAAGCCTAAATTCAATCTAATCATCATATAAAGATATCGAGCCTCTTCAGAAAATTTGGAGTGAACCACTTCATATTGATTAGTTTATGATCTCTTTATGAACTTTTTGAAGCTACAAAGTTGCAGTTAAATGGATTGTCAATGATGGGACAGAAACCTCTCAGATTTCATTTAAAATATCTTCATTTGTGTTTCGATGACCAAAAGTCTATCGGGTTTGGAACAACGCGAGTAATTGATGACTTTTTTTTTAAACTAACCCTTTAAAGTGATGGCAGCCTAAGGGGCCGTTTACATATCGCATCTTTTGCGTGCTCAAGTTCGTTATTGTAAATGTAGAGCGACGCGCTTGTTTTTTCCAGGCGCGTCCGCACCGCAGCGAGATAAAAACATCTCAACTTTTCAGAATGCCGCAAGCACACCCAGGTCATGTGACAAGAACCAACCAATCACCTTCACCCTTTCTGTAACAACATTGAAAGCTCAGCCAAGATGGAGGAACAGCTGATCATAGCTGTCCAGGGATAGCCATTTTAAAATAAATTTAGTAGCAGAGCTACTGCAAACGATTTTCAGTGCTGGAAATCCATTTATCCTTTGCTGAAACTTCCACATCATCATGGAGGGCGCAGGTCATGGTTGCTTAGCAACGGCAGACGCAACGGGAGCGCAAGCGCAGGTCATGGTTGCTTAGCAACGACAGACGCAACGGGAGCGCAAGCTACTGAGCACTTTAGAAAGAAGGAGAAAGCTGTGCGGCTAGCGTTTTCCATGTGTTTTAGGTGCGACATGTGAATGGCCCCTAATAATCCACAGCAATCACACCTGAAAAACTTTTATTA
>NW_015628318.1:0-887 GCF_001515625.1 Sinocyclocheilus rhinocerous
CTTATAAAGCGATTAGAACAATGATGGTGTGCCTTTTGTACATTTCATACCTGTAAAGGATGATATTAAATGAATTGCATTCAAGCGATGCTTCTTCTCCGATGCTTTATCATGAATGAAGCATATCGCGAGAACTCCCTCTACACATGGACGCACTGGCGCGCACATTTTCGTTCACCTAATCACACACATCCATCTCCAGCTATGACAATATAACATATTAATCTGAAGCAATAACTCTTATGATAAACCCCAAAATAGTTGTAACATGTATTTTGATTAACACCCCAAAATAGTTGTAACATGTATTCTGATTAACACAGTAATTATAATAATTATAGAAGTCAAGTATTAATCTGTAAATAACCCCTTAAAGGAGAAACATATGTAAATCAGAGAAATACATAAGAAAATGGATAGTGATAATTATACAGCATATCACAAGAAATATATACATAGAAGAATAAACTGATAATAATTATAATTATGAGAATTATTCAGTATACCACACTGCCACACAGATCTAAAATAAACATGAGATTTATTTCCCAGCTGTTTACCTTCACAGACATAACTGACTGTTTTTTGTAACTCATGTGTTTTTAACTTAAACTTGTGTGTGAATGAGAACTTAGTTTAGTACTCACATGCTGTGACAGCCGTTTTCTGTCCGTGTGCTTCGGATGTGTGCTCTCAGAAAACCGTATATCAGAAGTTTAAACTCATATGGTTTAAAATGCATGATTTCAGCCTGATAAACATGATAATCAGAACCGAAACAGATGTTTTTAGCAGGTACGAGCTGTAATGGCTAGTGTTGGGTCGTTCTTGAACGATTCGTTCATTTTGAACGAATCTTTAATGTGACTCGGGAAGAACGAGTCGTC
>NW_015628318.1:2653-10248 GCF_001515625.1 Sinocyclocheilus rhinocerous
CAGGCCTGGCTTTTAACTCTTTCACCCGCTATATGAGTAAATGAAAACACAATACTTACATTTCAATGTGAATTCCCCCACAGAACTCACCCGCAGTGTTCTTTGAATATAAACACCATCGTCATCTGCGCGCAAGTGATTCTGGGATATGGTAGGGTGCTTAGACACGCGGACCGTTAAAAAGGCCTATCCGACCCACGCTGAACTCAAGTTTGTTAAAATGAGCGTGCGCTTTTTCAAGCTGAGATATTTGCTTGTCTTACCTGTCTGAAGAAACCGTACCGCGCTGAACTCAAGTTTGTTTAAATGAGCATGCGCTGTTTTTCAAACCGAGATATTTGCTTGTCTTAGTCTTACCTGACTGATTGAAGAAACTGTAGATAACGTAAGTAGATTGTTTTGGCTACTGTTATCAATGGTTTGTGAGTCTTGTAATGATTTGGATCTTTTTGAAGCGTGTTATCTAATGTTTTATGTTTAATGGGATCTCCTCGCTGATTAGGCTACAGATATAAAAGTGGGAAATTTGAATAATATTTTTAACATTTAGTAGGCTCTAAAAATATATAACTTTTAATTAAGTGAACTTTAAACAATCTTCACAAACTATAATAAATTGTATTTTATAGTTTTGGCATAATTGTGTGTTTTTGTCGGTTGAAGAGCTACTAGCGCACTGAAGCGGCTCAACGAATGCGAACAGCTGAACGCGCAGCCTTTCAAACTGTAGTCCATCTGATAATCATCTTCGTTCAGTGTCTGCGCTATTTCTCACCAGATGTTATGACATAACACTGTCTTTATACTCGTTTAAACTTAGAGTTGTGGATATCTCATAACCCCCTCACACAAGCGCTTGTCAACGCTGCCGTCTATTGATGTTGCGGTCTCCAGCAGGTTGTTGTTGTTGCATCTCTTCCTTTTCTTTTTCGGCTGTAAAACAACGGCCCCGGCCAGTGATGCCACCTTGTGGACAAACTAATTAGTGCAAAACAATTCAAGGCGTATGTGCGACCTGCGTGTACTCTTCCCTCGGGCCGGATGAAGATGATTGGCGGGCCGGATTGGGCCAATTGAATAGCCCTGCTCTATGGGATTCAGAGCTGGGGAGTTGCCTGACCACGGATCCAAAATTTCAGTGTAATGATCTTCGAGCCACTTCTTTATCACTCTTGCTTTGTGACATGGTGCTCCATCATGCTGGAAAATGCACGGATCATCAACAAATTGCTCATGGATCGTTGGAAGTAGTCGCTCTTGCAGGACGTTTTGATACCATTATGATAGTGATTTCACCTGACTAGTACTCATTCACACTTTCAAATGTGCTGCTGATATGATTAGTCAATTAATGTTAGCTGGTTATTTTGTGTCAGGATAAAAAAACTGTGATCTTTTTTGTGTGTGTGTGTGTGTGTGAAAAGTTAATTTTTTGGCCAATGAAGCTTTTAGCAATTATTTAAAGTGCATCTGATCACTCTACACAATAATATAGAAACAATGTGAATGAACACCACAACAGTTTAAGCAGCAAACTTTGCAAAACACAAAATTTATGTCACTGCCAAAACTTTTGGCCATGACTGTATGTAGCCTGCTAAAGACCACAACTAATCAGTGATTAATTTATTTATAACGAATTTAAAAGAAACTAAATTAAATGGCTAGTTGGGCACAAGAGACACTGCAGATTACTGAGAATGACCTGATACTTCAGTTCTGAGCTTACAATTGATCAAATTCACTCTTTAACACTGTTTTGAAATAGGAAATGATTGTCAAGTATATGAAATCCAAGGTAAGTTGTTAATATATTATCTCATGTTCTTAAAGATTCTCTTGACAAATGTATGTGTTAAAAATATTTATACATAGTTAGTAGTAGGAGTCTGTTTCTCCATATTTCTCCACGCCTTTCCTGCAATGTTTACATTTTTCAGGAGGGCCTCCCAAGCATTAATTGTGGAGAGGGGTCTGCAGTGAAAGGCGGGGCCAGTTGCATCCCCCGAACGACGACCCTGTTTCCCTGTCTAGCTTAAAAATTTGCCAACTGCAGAATCCATCACTTAATAGTCTTTGACAAAGGGAACGTGCTATTTTCTTCAACACCATGATTCTTCAATTTATATATGACAGCTTTGATTTTAAAAGCTGGATCATTTTAAGTTTTGTTTTACTGCTTCTTGTAGATATCATCAAATATAGGAATCCTTCCAGTTTCCCCCCAGGACCCTGGCCTCTACCATTCCTGGGAAATGTTTTCACTGAGATAGATTTTAGGACCGTGAATAAGGTAGGAGGAATTTGCATAATTTGTTTAATTGCATGCCAATTAATGTTCTTTTTAGACAGTATTGTTTCTTGATTAAAAACAGTCAGTGGATATGTTATCAGGTTGTCTGTATACCTGTTAATATTTTGAATTTCAGTTGGCTGAAGTCTATGGGACCATATTCAGCTTAAGAGTGGGCAGTGAGAAAATGATAATTGTTTCTGGATATAAAATGGTAAAGGAGGCTCTCATTACTCATATTGACAGTTTTATTGAGCGTCCAAATGTCCCTCTATTTCACAAAGTTTTTAAGGGAATTGGTAAGTACCTTTATTCTTACAGATATGACAGCTTTGATTTTAAAAGCTGGATCATTTTAAGTTTTGTTTTACTGCTTCTTGTAGATATCATCAAATATAGGAATCCTTCCAGTTTCCCCCCAGGACCCTGGCCTCTACCATTCCTGGGAAATGTCTTCACTGAGATAGATTTTAGGACCGTGAATAAGGTAGGAGGAATTTGCATAATTTGTTTAATTGCACGCCAATTAATGTTCTTTTTAGACAGTATTGTTTCTTGATTAAAAACAGTCAGTGGATATGTTATCAGGTTGTCTGTATACCTGTTAATATTTTGAATTTCAGTTGGCTGAAGTCTATGGGACCATATTCAGCTTAAGAGTGGGCAGTGAGAAAATGATAATTGTTTCTGGATATAAAATGGTAAAGGAGGCTCTCATTACTCATATTGACAGTTTTATTGAGCGTCCAAATGTCCCTCTATTTCACAAAGTTTTTAAGGGAATTGGTAAGTACCTTTATTCTTACAGTTAAGGTTTATTATTCTCTCTAATAGTACCCATTTAGTTATTGAAATTCTTTCATTCATTCATATTATGAAGGTACGATACTGAGTAATGGTTACCTGTGGCGGATGCATAGGAAGTTCCCTTAAAAACTTTGTGAAACAGATGGACATTTGGACGCTCAACAAAACTGTCATTCTGAGTAATGAGGGCCTCCTTTACCATTTTATATCCGGATATGATTACTATTTTCTCACTGCCCACTCTTAAGCTGAACACCTTCCCATAGACTTCAGCCAACTGAAATGAAAATATTTATTTTACTTTATTCACTCAATAATCTGAAATCATCTCTAAAATGGATGTAAAGTGACAGACCTGCAAATTAAAACCATATGAATTTAGCTCCTACCTTATCCATGGTCCTAAAATCCATTTGAGTGAAGATAGGTCCCAGGAATGGCGAGCCCGGTCTCATGAAAATGCGTATAAATAGTATGCCACCTAAACCTACCCATCAAATATACACGCCAAAGTCCATTTTTGCGTATCAATACCACGAGTTTTCATTTTTATTTTGTGTACTATTTATACGCACTTTCATGAGATCGGGTTGGAATGGCAGAGGCCAGGGTCTTGGGGGGAAATTGGAAGGATTTTTGTTTTTGATAATATCAACAAGGAGCAGAAATACAAAAAAATTACCCAGCTTTTAAAATCAAAGCTGTCATAGATCAAGTGCAGGATCATGGTGGCAGAGGAAATGACAGGTTCCCTTTGTCTTATTGGAACTCTGGTGCTTATTGGTATAAGAAATTTTGTATAGAACTGGGAAATGTAAATACTGGAGGGGAGGAGTACAGAGATATTACATATTACATAAGGCACTCCGGATTCCACTAAGGTGGAGAAGAGAACCCTATGGAAACACATTTATCAAAAGTAAAATTTTGAAGATAAGAACAAGTTATTACAAACACGTAATAACACGTCTTTTTACTTTTTTTCTGTGCTTTCATATACTTTGGTACATTTTAATTTGTACAATAATTGCAAGCTCATTACAGAGTACAAGGGTGAATTATTAACTTGAACCTAAGTAACATGCATGACTATTGCAATGATGCTGCATTTTGAAAACAGAGATATTTATTGTGACAAATGGTTTGCCCAGTTGTGATTTATTTACATAAACATGAAAAGAACACAGCAAATCATACACAGTATACAACTTTTATTAATACATTAGATATGCATGTTGTAATATATGACACATTTGTACATCAGAACAAATACTGTAGGTATTAGTATTAAAACACTGAAGATAAACCACCACCGTGTAGCCTACTTAACGGTAACATAAAGAATGAATACTTACACAATAGATATTCTATCATAGCAGATATATGTAATAATAATGTATGTGTATCCTCTAACGTGAGGACACACACATATCTCTCCCTCCAAACTGGGTTCCTCTCCTGGATATTTGGTGACGGTGAATTGCTGCAGCAGAGAGGTGAAGAAGAGGAAGATCACCTGACGAGCCAGCTGCTCTCCCAAACACGGTCGCTTACCTGTGAGCAGATGCCATCAGATGAAGTTAAAATCATAATGTGGCACAGACAAATATCATTTACTCACCCAAAGTCAATAAAAAGGATTAAACACAGGCATATCACTTTTTGAGAAGTCATCAGATGGTATGTTTGCACATTACCTGCTGAAAATGGCAGGAAAGCATCTCTTTTCCGAAACTGGCCATTTTCATTCAGGAAGTATCCTGGGTTAAAGGTGTTTGGGGTTTCCCATTCGTTTGGATCATGCAGGACTGAAGACAGGTTTACTGTAATAGAGGTCCCCTAATAAAGAGAGAATGAAAACTTCACTATTCTAGACAGGACCCCTTCCCTAAATAGAATAGAATAGAATTCATATAGGAATGAAGTATTCCCCTAGTTTTGTGTCTTTAACAGCTTTTTTAGGGAATCCCAGTGGAACAACATCTCCAAATCTTTGAATCTCATGGATAACAGCCTCAGTGTAGGGCATATCAACTCTGTCAGCCAAACAGGGTTGACGTGACTGTCCAATAACCCTGTCTATCTCTGCCTGCACCTTTTCTGAATGGGAAATATAATATTACTTATATAGTGTGTATTTTATATAAGTTTATTCATGGAAAGCTCCTGGACCTGATGCATTTCCAAGCTAACTTAAAGATGACATATAACCTATGCTTCAAAAGAATAAAAATGATTATTCCTGCTTTGGAACTCAATACTTACCTTGGATTTCTGGGAACTTCATCATAAAAAGCAGACCCCAGTGTAATGTCGTAGTTGTGGTTTCTGTCCCGGCCTCAATCAGGTCTAGACAAGTCACCACTAATCCTTCAATGTTAAAACCAGCCTCAGGGTCACTATTTTTCTGCAAAAGTGGGAATCAGTACAAAAATATGCAAAAACTCTCTTATCAAAACAGCATTAGGTTGATCAAATGGCAGTAGCTAAACAAATGCCTAGAAATTTGTATTTTAAAAACATATTAAAATAAAATCCCACTTTAGTTACCTTTTCCATCTCAGTCAGGTAGTTGTCTATAAAAATCACGTCCCACTCATCACGATAGTCAAAGCGTTGTCCAAATATTAAGCAGGAGATGATATTTGAGACAACACTGTTTAAGGTGACCATGGGGTAAAAAGGTCCTGTTTGAGAAAAAAAAAAACATTGTTTATGTTCATGTATAAGTATATATATATTAATTTTTTATCTCCAAATCATTTTTTATTCTATTCATAAAATTCATGAAAATGGAACTCTCCAGACATTTAGACCATACCCTTTTCTGCCCTAAAAGCATTTAAAAGGTGGACACATTCTTGTTGGATTCTGAGCTCAAGGCTTTTCTACCCATCTCCAAATGTCCGCAAATGGGAGACAGCAAACTTTCTTTAATTTGGAGATAAAAATTAATATATATATATATATATATATATATACAGCACTGAGGCTGTTATCCATGAGATTCAAAGATTTGGAGATGTTGTTCCGCTGGGATTCCCTAAAAAATCTGCTAAAGACACAACACTAGGAGGATTCTTCATTCCTAAGGTAGGAGTTCTATTCTATTCTAAAGACTATTAGTCATTGTTGATTGCTGCACAAATCAGTAGTTTTGATTCTTTCTTTTTTAGGGCACCTCTGTTTCAACAAACCTGTCTTCAGTCCTGCATGATCCAAATGAATGGGAGACACCAGACACCTTTAACCCAGGACACTTCCTGAATGAAAATGGCCAGTGTCGGAAAAGAGAAGCTTTTCTGCCTTTTTCAGCAGGTAATGTTTTATAAACATTCACATATAACACCTCAGTGTATGATTTGCTTGTAATTATCTTTTTTTGGACAAGTACAGAAGCACAAAACTAGCACACACATTTGAAATTTATTGTACCTAATTACACTGAAGTGAATTAAAAGGGCAATATGCTTTTAGAAATGAATAAAAACGAATGCAATAATGTATAATTTAATCAGTGACATTTTTTTTCTGACAACAAAAACAATGAATGGTTTTGAAAGAATGAACTCTCAGGCTGTTATATGTGACACCCTGTATGTGTAGTCACAGGAATAATTAGTTTTTTTCCCCATGTGTTTGATTATTTTGTTGTGTTAAATGTGTTTGTGTAATATTGTTTGCTGTTATTATGTTTAATGGTGATGCGTAGTAATCTCAGTGAACAGTAGGGGGAGACGCTGTGCTGATTAAGGACTGTGTGGTTAACGGTGAATCGCGGAGAAGAGGCCAATGGCCATTAAAAGAGCGACTCCATGACTGAAAGCAGCAGAGCTATCCTTGCGTCTCAATGTTCATACTATCCGTCCTAAATAGTATGTGAGATTAGAATAAGTGTGTCCCAAAGCATAGTATGTTGAAAAGAGTATGCCACAAGTCTCCGGATGGTCTAACGCAGTGGTTCCCAAACCTGTCCTGGAGGCCCCCCTGCCCTGCACCTTTTGTATGTCTCCCTTATCTAACACACCTGATTCCACTCATCAGCTCGTTAGTAGAGACTGCAAGAACTAAATTGGGTGTGTCTGATTAGGGAGACATACAAAATGTGCAGGGCAGGGGGTCCTCCAGGACAGGTTTGGGAACCACTGGTCTAACGCTACTATTTCAGGTCGATTTTTGAAGTGTGGATCCGTGCACACTCTAATGGCTAATATTGTTCACAATCCATTGCGGTTTGGTGAAGGATTCTGTCCAGAACTACAAACACGAATAAAAACGCGTTAAAAACATTGCGGATGTGCGTGACCGGCGGTTAGGTAGAGAGGCTTAGAAAAAGGGGTTTGAGTTACTAATATTCAACATTTAACCTGGTAAAAAAAATATTTATTTAATGTTATCTGTGTTATTTCATCTGCAACAGCAATGTAAACTTTACATCCGTTTGGTCTTTAACTTTTAAATGCATCATTATGCATAAAATATGAGCAGAGTTCTC
>NW_015628318.1:14011-42009 GCF_001515625.1 Sinocyclocheilus rhinocerous
CAGAATTGTGAGATAAAAAGTAGTAATTCACTTTTTAATTTTTTATTCCATGACAGAAAAAAAAAAACAGAATTGTGAGATGTAAATTCAAAATTGTGAGTAGAAAAGTGAGAATTGCAAGATATAAACTCGGGAAAAAGTCAGAAATAGGAGAAAAGAATTGTGAGATAAATATGTAAATATTCCGTGGCGGAAACGGCATTTCATACGGATGTACGTCACAATACAGAATAAAAGATCTGTCACTACTTCAGTTTCATTGCAACTTTAAAAATATTCATATGCTGCTGGAAAAAACAGCTTAAACCAGTCTAAGCAGGTCTGTTGGCTGGTTTAAACAAGCTAGGTTTTGGACAAGCTTGTCAACCAGCTAAACCACCTGCTTGGTCAGGCTAGACAACCATTTTAAACCAGTAAGTGTCGTAGGCTGGTTTATGCTGACATTTTTCAAAAGAGACTGCTGTTTAGTTAGTGTTTCCAGATCTTATTAGAAACGCCATCAATCAATCCATCTGCTATGACAGGTACGTAAGCAATGTTTGGCTAATTTCTTAAAGTTAATCATCTATTTAATTAGTGACAAAGGACAAGCAACCAGATACTAATTACCTGCTCACAGATACATAGTGATATGGCTGTAGTACATTAGAGCCAAAGTCTCTACAGAATTAACTAGAGTTTTATATTTTCAAGAAAATATGAGTGGTACTTGCCCAGACAAAAGTCACTTCCATGATGCCAGAATGTTGCTTGTAGGGTTGTATGACGAAATCCCCAAAATGTACTGTGTCACGCATAATGTCATGGAATTTGGCAATTTTTTATGAATAGATCAAAAGTAAGGCTGTACACTTAATTAAATCGCGATATGGACTAGTACTTGTGAACATTAAACCGCAAAAAGACTGCTGTTTAAATATCAGTTGCGCAGTTTTGTCTACTACACAAACTAAAGTGCACACATGCCCTGCATCTCAATGTTCATACTATCCATCCTAAATAGTATGTGAGATTAGAATAAGTGTGTCCCAAAGCATAGTATGTTGAAAAGAGTATGCCACAAGTCTCCGGATGGTCTAACGCAGTGGTTCCCAAACCTGTCCTGGAGGCCCCCCTGCCCTGCACCTTTTGTATGTCTCCCTTATCTAACACACCTGATTCCACTCATCAGCTCGTTAGTAGAGACTGCAAGAACTAAATTGGGTGTGTCTGATTAGGGAGACATACAAAATGTGCAGGGCAGGGGGTCCTCCAGGACAGGTTTGGGAACCACTGGTCTAACGCTACTATTTCAGGTCGATTTTTGAAGTGTGGATCCGTGCACACTCTAATGGCTAATATTGTTCACAATCCATTGCGGTTTGGTGAAGGATTCTGTCCAGAACTACAAACACGAATAAAAACGCGTTAAAAACATTGCGGATGTGCGTGACCGGCGGTTAGGTAGAGAGGCTTAGAAAAAGGGGTTTGAGTTACTAATATTCAACATTTAACCTGGTAAAAAAAATATTTATTTAATGTTATCTGTGTTATTTCATCTGCAACAGCAATGTAAACTTTACATCCGTTTGGTCTTTAACTTTTAAATGCATCATTATGCATAAAATATGAGCAGAGTTCTCGGCATGAAAGACCCGCGACTGGCAGATCAATGTGCTACTTCTTTTCTCTCCAATACGGTAGGAAGTTAAATGAAATGCAATGTGGAGGATGTTAACTGTGACAAGATGATTGACAGGCCAGTTTACAGTGACAGGGTGCGTGTATCTATGCGACAGAGCATCCGTTAAAGACGCAATTGTGTGACGTGATAATATGTCCCAAAGCTTGCCTACTCTTCTTCAAAAGTGTGTACTTTTTCTTCACCAAAAGAGTACATACTTTAAGGGCGTAGTATAAGTAGGCACATTGAGACGCAGCATGTGTCTCTCATTGTTTATTTAAACAGGTGGGTGAAATCGATCACCAAGGACATAAAACATAAAAAAATGTCGATTTCGTGTGTATGTTGTTTCAGGAGGGTAATATAGCCTACATTTCCTGAGTCCGAGTCCAGTTAAAATGTTTAAAAGGGACAGTGTTTGTGTTTATGAAAATGGCGTTTCATTCGCGGACGTTCCGCGTCAGGCCTGGTGTTAAAATAATATCCAAATGGTTAGAGGCTCCAACACACTGAATACTCAAAGTAATGTAGGGCTGCAACAAACGATTATTTTGATAATCGATTAATCTAACGACTATTATAACAATTAATCGACTAATCATCGATTATTTCACTGATTAATAAGTAGACTTTTATTGATTATTCAGCTTTTGCAGTTAGTTAAAATATTGAGCTATATATATTCTAACAAATAAATAAAGGTAAGCACTTCAGATTTTGAAAGTCATATTATGTAATTACAATTATACAATTAATTTATACAAATAAATATATTTGGCACACAAAATGAGATGACAGAGAAACATATACCATTTAATTAGCTAAATGAAAAAGTAACTGAATGACATCATTCTGCCTAACATCTCTTTTTGTAAGTCATATGAATAAGAAACAAAATAAATGTTGTATGTTGTTATGTTATGTTATATCTTTATTGTCATTACACATGTCCATGCAATGAAATTCTGCTGGAGAATGTAAGTGATTTTAGCTAAGTGATAAAAGCGATTTTATTCACAACATAATCTCTCTTAAAATACAGTATAGGGTTATGATAATCAAACATAAAATCAGGTTGAAATTCTAACTGAAAGCGACACTGACTCTGGTTTTTCATATTTAATATTGTGTAAAGCTGCTTGATTTAAGGCTATTTATTGCATAAAGTACTATATAAATAAACTTGACGTGACTGGACTTTACTGGAGTACTAAATTGCAGAGCTCGTGTAACATTTCTCACCGCTGTCAGTTTTTATTGTGTTTATTTCGTTATTTAGAGGAAAGCGCGCAGCATATATTTATTAGTGATGTTTCGTTCGTGAACGAATCGTTCTTTTTGGACGAATCTTTTAGGTGAACGAATCGTTCTCGTTCACGTAATCCATTGACTCATATTTCTCGTTCACTGAAATTCCTCCCTCCAGGGCTGCGCGGCGCTATTGGCAGCGCATGCGCAGCTCGGTGAACCGGGTAGCTCTGTGGACTGTTTCATCCTGTCAAAGAATGACTAAACCTCGAGCCAATAGCCTTCGAGTTTGAGATGTGACGGAGCATGTGATTTGTTGAATGTAGTAAACGAATACGCCATTCACTGAACGAGTTTCTTTTGAGTCTGAACGAAATCGAGAGATCTTCTGTTCGTGAATGAAATGACTGAACTGGTACATGTCGTTCGTGAACGAACTGAATGAGAGTGTACCTGGTCAGTCGGCCATTTAGCATGTCAATCTCATCAGCAATCAGCAGAAAGCAGATGCAAAGCGCATTTATAGGTACTGTCCACATACGCTTGTTTATATATTCATATTTAGCATACAGAACATTAATCCCCGATTTATGAATGTGTAATTGTCTGACCAAACAATTAAAATGTTCATTATGCAAGAAAACCTTGTGTTTTGGTCATCTGAACAACTTTAGACTTTATTTATTTAATGAGTAGATTATGCACACATTTTAATAAAGCCAAATCAGTTTTTGTAACAAGTGAATACATTCGTTGACTTAAGACATTGTGATTTAATTATACAATCATTGAATTATTGTCATAAAGCATTACAAGAGCGACTCCATGACTGAAAGCAGCACAACTGTGTCTCTCTTTGTTTATTTAAACAGAAAACGTACTGCAGCACCACCAGTCGGACGGCGGGCGTGCTACATTATACAACAAAACAACTACATTTACATAACCAAGTCAGTGAAATTGGTGAATTGTTTTTCTTTGACTTTACAATGCTTCAAATGAGAAAGGATATTTAGGATTAACTGACTTGATGAATTGGACTTCATAAAACTACATGCGAGAGAGGACATTTTTAGGATGTACTGATTCAGTAATTAATTAGATTTCACTACAGTGAGAGATGAGCATTTTGGTGAACGTGTTTGTCAGATAATAAAATCAGTCTTGCTCGTGCTTCTCGTTATACTCTTATACTCATAGCTTGTTACTGGAAAATATTACTACATTACTTAAAACAGCTGAACTTCTGTCATGTGAGGCTGTTGAAAAAAATGTACCTTGATTAATATAATGTCATCATACTTCTAGTATGTTACTTGTCAAGTTTTCTGTTGTTAATGCCACAATGTGATTTTTAATTTTGCATTACGGCATCTGCTCACAGGTAAGCGAGCGTGTTTGGGAGAGCAGCTGGCTCGTCAGGTGATCTTCCTCTTCTTCACCTCTCTGCTGCAGCAATTCACCGTCACCAAATGTCCAGGAGAGGAACCCAGTTTGGAGGGAGAGATATGGTTCACATATGCTCCTGCTCCAACCGTATATGCGTGTGTCCTCACGTTAGACCAAAAGTCAGTTACAATTCTTTTATGCTAGCATTATTTCCACATTTTGCAAAATACAACATTGTTGCAATGTTGCAAACTTGGTTTTAAAATATAAATGTATCAGTGTATGTAATGATATTGATGTATAAAATGTACATGTATTTATACATGTATTAATGCATTAAGGCCTATGTAAATGATTTACAGATGTGTAAATCATATTTGTCATGTAAATAAATGACACTGGTTGAAAATTTATCACATGAAATATCTCTTTTTTTAAAAATAGATAAATATAGATAAATAGAACTGTTTCATTTTTTAAAAAAAAAGGCAAATTCTTAAGCCCCGTTCACACCAAGAACGATAACTATAAAGATAACGATATTAGCGTCCACACCAGCGAATGATATCGTCTGTTTATTCTCAAACTCGTTACAGCAGGATGGATTCTGATTGGCTGTCAAATTTTTTTTTTTTATCGTTCATCAGCTGGAAAAAAATCATTTTGAAAGTGATATGTTTCACAGTCACAGATTCATTACTAACAACAGCTGGGGTATTGTGTAACTTGCTGAGGCCCCAGAACCATAAAGGCCTGTCCTTTTGTAGTCTCAAACACTGCGTGTACAGACTACACACAGGAGGGGCAAACTCCCTTTTTAGATTCAGTGTGTGTACTTATAGGGCAAATGTCCATTCCTGATGTGCAGGAGGTTGGCATTAATTTGTCCCTTTTTAACGAGTTTGTTTGTTTAATCAACCCTTGCTACTGAAATTTTAAAGTAGAATTTTTGAAGTATTAATTGCACCCAGTGTTAAAAAGTGTGATAAAGTTTACACTTACAAACCTCTCAGACTGAAAATGGAGCAGCACGTATTAGGCCTGTACTACATTTCACAACATCTCTTGAGAGAATAAGAGGAAGAGCGCAAAACAAGGGTGTCTTATTACCTCCCCAAATTTATCAACTACTTATTCATTCAATGTATATGAAAAAAGATAAAGAACAGTCAATTGCTATATATACATGTATGATTAAAGCTGCAGAAAGAAAATATGAAGTTTGAAAAACCTCCAGAGCAAATGTAGACATGTCAGGCAGAACTGTGATGTTGCCCATGTCTTTGCAATAACTTGTTCTTATCTTTAAACTTTTACTTTGATAAATGTGTTTCCATAGGGTTCTGTTCTCCAACTTCATGGAATCTGGAGTGCCTTATGTAATATGTAATATCTCTCTACTCCTCCCCTCCAGTATTTACATTTCCCAGTTCTGTACAAAAGTACTTGTATAAATACAGACCACTGAGTGCAAATAAGACAAAGGGAACCTGTCATTTCCTCTACCACAATGATCCTGCACTTGATCTATGACAGCTTTGATTTTAAAAGCTGGATCATTTTGTTTTTTGTATTTCTGCTCCTTGCTGATATTATCAAAAATAGGAATCCTTCCAATTTCCCTCCAGGACCATGGCCTCTGCCATTCCTGGGAACTGTCTTCACTAAGATGGATTTTAGGACCATGAATAAGGTGGGAGCTAAATTCATATGCTTTTCTTTTTTTTTTTTTGCATGTCTGTTAGTTTATTGTCAAATCTTTCAGCTTTTAGAGATGGTTTAATTAATTGTCCTGTTTCTGGACTGGAAAATATTTTAACTATTAATGTTCCTAATTGATATAAACAAATTAAAATAAATATTTTCAATTTCAGTTGGCTGAAGTCTACGGGAACATATTCAGCTTAAGAGTGGGCAGTGAGAAAATGGTAGTCGTGTCGGGATATAAAATGGTAAAGGAGGCCCTCGTTACTCAGAATGACAGTTTTGTTGAGCGTCCAAATGTCCCTCTGTTTCACAAAGTTTATAAGGGAGCTGGTATGTATACTAACCACAAGTTACATTTTTCAACCTTTATGGCTAAAATTAAACCAATTTTATTCTCAAATGGAGCTGGTGATTTTTTACTGATAATCAAGTTTAATCTTTATGGCATTATGAAGGTTTAGCAATGAGTAATGGATACCGGTGGCGGACACATAGGAAGTTTGGTGGCCTCCATTTGCGGATGTTTGGAGAGGAGAAGAAAATCCTTGAGCTCAGCATCCAGCAAGAGTCTGTCTACCTTTGTGATGCCTTTAAGACAGAAAAGGGTATGGTGTAAATGTCTCACTAACTGGAGAATTTTAGTTCATTGGGGCAGAGAAGAATGAAAACAGTTTGCAAATTAAGAAATATCCATGGTTTCTCCCAAACAGGACCTTTCAACCCTATGACCATCTTAAATGGTGCTGTCTCAAATACTGTTGCCTGTTTGATATTTGGACAACGCTTTGACTATCATGATGAATATTATCAAAGAATCCTGCGTCTTGACAATGAATGCATTCAGTTAATGGGCTCTCCTAGAGCACAGGTACTGATTCATAACAGCATCCTTAGACACTACTTTCATAACCTGTTAGTTAATTATGATTAAAAATCTGTATTAACCATTAACTAGCCTATGTCATCATTCACAGCTGTATAATGTCTGTCCTTGGCTCTTGGAATACTTACCTGGCCCCCATCAGACTATGTTTTCAAACTATAAGCAAATAACAGACTTCTGTGATTTGCTTGTAATTATCTTTTTGTGGACAAGTACAGAAGAACAAAACTAGCACACACTTTTGAAACTTGATGTACCTAACTACCTGTTAAATGAATTAAAAGGGCAGTATGCTTTTATAAATGAATGAAAAACTAGTGCAATAATGTATAATTTAATCAGTGTAATTTTTTCTGCCACCAAAAACAATGAGTGGTTTCTGCTCACAGGTAAGCGAGCGTGTTTGGGAGAGCAGCTGGCTCGTCAGGTGATCTTCCTCTTCTTCACCTCTCTGCTGCAGCAATTCACCATCACCAAATGTCCAGGAGAGGAACCCAGTTTGGAGGGAGAGATATGGTTCACAAATGTTCCTTCTCCATACCGTATGTGCGTGTCCTCACGTTAGAACAATACAAAGTCAGTAAGATTAGATATAAAGTATGCTTTCTGATATGTGTTTCTGGATGATTATCATTTCCACCTTTTTCAAAACGCAATATTGTTGCAATGTTGTAAACATGAGTTTAATGTATTAATGTAAATGTATCAGTACATGTATGAATGATTTTGATGTACAAAATGTACATGTATTGATACCTGTATTAATGCACTATAAATGATTTACAGATGTGTAAATAATCATATTTGTCGTGTAAATAATCATATTTGTCATTTAAATAAATTACACTGGTAGAAAATTTGTCACATGAAATATCTCATAAATTTTTTTAAATAGATAAATATCGATAAATAGAACAGTTTCATTTTAAAAAGGCAAATTCTTAGAGTTACTTTAACTACAACAGAGTAAAGGAATGTTTCACAGTCACAGATTCATTACTAACAACAGCTGGGGTATTGTGTAACTTGCTGGGGCCCCAGAACCATAAAGGCCTGTCCTTTTGTAGTCTCAAACACTGAGTGTACAGACTACACACATAAGCAGGGACAAAATCCCTTTTTAGATTCAGTCTGTGTGCTTATAGGACAAATGTCCCTCTCTGATATGCATGAGGTCTGCATTCATTTGTCCCTTTTTAATGAGTTTATTTGATCAGTCAACACTAGCTACTGAATAAAAAAAAAAATAGTGTAGAAACGATTTCCGCTCAAAAATTGCTAGTACATTTCACAAATAATTACAAAGAAATGGCAAGTAACACATTTAATTAAATGTGTAAGAAGAAAGACTGAAATAGTATTTTCAGACTTTTTCTACTCCCTTCCTTTATTTAAAAATCTTTTCTTACAGTGTATTAATTGTCCCCAGTGTTAAAAAGTGTGATAAAGTTTACACTTACAAACCTCTCAGACTGAAAATGGAGCAGCACGTATTAGGCCTGTAGTACATTTCACAACATAATACAATAAGAGGAAGAGAGCAAAACAAGGTGTCTTATTACCTCCCCAACCCCACTAGACTACTTATTCATTTAGGAACAAAGACCCTATGGAGGCAAGTGTCCATAAGCATTCATACATTACACACATTTATATTATGTTGTAGCTGTAGTGTTATATGCATTAAGAAACATGTTGTCCAACTAAAACACTTTAGCATTGTCACGATTGCACAGATGTTCTTATCTGCTGTCTGCATAGTGTGCATATGGCTTATCTCTTCAGTCTCATGTAGCTCAACTATGTAGTTCAGTCATTATTTATGACCTGTTCCTGGTAGAGATTCTTTCGGAATGTAGAAGGTTCACACAGAGGCTGAATTGGGGCTCTGTTTTTGTTGGAAACTATAGCATGAACTACAAACACTGATTACATAACAGGGTTAAATAATGACTCCCACACTGCTCGTTTGGCCCCTTGTTGCTGAGACCCACATTAATTCTCTCTTTTCAGATAAACAGTGAATGTGTACTTTCTCACACACACCCTATTCACAACAGCCTGACTAAAATAAGTCGGTTTACTTCAGAGGAGTCGGCTGCCCATAGAATCAGCCATGATTTTATATTCCCTATATGAGTGCCTGGATTTTAAAAGCTTTTTGTTTTTGATTTGTTTACTGCTGCTGCTTATAGATTTGATCAGACATAAAAATCCAGCAAATTTTCCACCAGGACCCTGGCCGCTACCCATCCTAGGAAATGTCTTCACTGATTTTATCTATAAAACTGTAGACCAGGTGAGGCACTCATTACGTTTACATTTACATTTAGTCATTTAGCAGACGCTTTTATCCAAAGCGACTTACAAATGAGGCAATAAAAGCAGTCAAAGCGTAAGTCAAAAGAGCAACAATATATAAGAGCAAATGACAAGTCTCGGCTAGCCTAACGCAGTACATGTAGCAAGGTATTTAAAATGGTGAAGGATGTTTTGATCACTCAAGGGGAAACCTTCACTGACCGCCCTGTTTCTCCTTTATTTGACACACTTTATAAAGGCAGAGGTAAGTGACTGTAATAAGGCGAACAAAGGAAACTCAAAATGTTTGTTTACAAAACAGCTGCTGTATATATGGAATGAAAGTAGCAGGATAATTGGTGTTTATTGCTATAAAGTATATAGCTTAATTGCAGATAAGCAAAGTGTTCTTGCTCAATAGGTGCAAATTATTGATGCAAATAATTTTGAGTATAGAACAAAATCATCCTCACTGATTGTACAGCAGGTCTAAACACAATTTTCTTCCATTGTCTTTGACGCCGACCCCTGACCGAGAAAGGATTGTCCTTTAACAATGGCTACTCATGGAGGAAACAACAGCAGTTTTCCATGAGTCACCTGAAAAACGTTGGAGATGGGAGGAAGACTCTAGAAAAACATATTCAGTGAGAGTGCTACTTCCTGTGTGGAGCCTTTAAAGAAGAGCAGGGTAAGAATGCATCTACAGTTTTTTATTGAATCTATGTTCCACGAGGAACCTTTAACATCCATGGAACCCTTCCAATGCACAAAAGGTCTTTTTATACTGGAAAACGGTTCTTTAGATTATTGAAATGTACTTTAATCTAATAACAACATTGTTCTTTTGAGAACTGTTCACTGCACGGTTCTTTGGGGAAGCCAAAACTGTTCTTCTAAGGCATCACCGTGAAAACCCCTTTTTGGAATCTTTGTTTTAAGAGTGTAATCACACTTTAATATGCAGAACAGTTTTCACTAGCCTACAGTATATCATTTCAAAAAACTTTTCTGTAGTGTCTTATACCAAAATATTCAGCAAATATTCATGATTCTGTCATTGTTTTTACCTCGTCACGCAGGCTGCCCATTTAACCCTCTGGTCAAACAACGCAGTGGCTAATGTTATTGGTAGCCTGTTGTTCGGCCATCGATATGAGTATGATGATGTTGATTTCCAGAAGCTTCTACAAATGAGCGCAGAGTCAGTGTTTCTTACAGGATCTGTGTGGAACCAGGTAGCGTCCATTGAAAATACAACATTTAAAAGAGCACTTAAATACTTTCACATATTATAACACTTGTGTTGAGTGAATGCTTTTGTTAAAATATGGGTGTACAAAACATCAAAGCTTGAAGCACAGTATTACAATGGAGATTACTCATCATTTTAACAAAGCTTTCAAGGTTTATTTTTTTTTTTTAAGCTACATGATGCCTTCCCAGGTATAATGAAATGGTTGCCAGGACCTCATCAGACAATAATCTCAAACTATCAGGAGTTAGCCTACTTCCTGAAAGAAAAGGTTGAGCAGCACAGACAAGACTGGGACAGCAACAATCCCAGAGATTATATTGATGCCTACCTGACAGAAACAGAGAAGGTAAAACATAGTAACATAATTTGGAGCTCTGCATCAACAGCAGGTGATGTACCCAAGAATATTACTGAATTAACTGAATTCTTGATTCATGTCCTTGTGCTTCATTTGGGGCCTTAGAGGAAGAATGACACCGAGGCAGGGTTTAACATTGACAGTCTGGTGTGGTGCACGGTAGACTTGTTTGAGGGCGGAACTGAAACAACGACCAACACACTCCGATGGGCTCTGCTTTACATGATCAAGTACCCTGATATTCAAGGTACAATAATATTATGTACTTAAGTAACACCAACAGTAAAAACAGACAAAACAGCTTTACTAGTTATTGTGCATTGTTGTATCTTGACAATGTTCTCAAAATGTTTCCTTAACTAGAGAAGGTCAGAGCAGAGATTGACCAGGTGATTGGCTCCCGTCCACCTACTATGTTCGATAAGGCAAACATGCATTACATCAATGCTTTTATTCATGAGGTTCTCAGAAAACCAAACCTTGTGCCTCTAAATATGGCTAGAACTGCGAGAAAGAACACAACTCTGGGAGGCTATTTTATACCAAAGGTAAAAGAAGCATATTATGTTTATTGTTTAACGTTTTAAAATTTTCTTTTCTTTTTATTTTATATTATTACATTTTTATTGTAAATATTATACATATAAAATAATACTAATATATTTTATTAGTTTTGAATAACACTATTATTATGACCACTTTCTGTACTGTACTAAGGGGACTGTGATGATCACTAATCTGACATCAGTGCTGTATGACAAACATGAATGGGAAACACCAGACACTTTTAACCCTGGACACTTTCTAGATTCTGAAGGCCAGTTCTGAGGAGAAATGCCTTCGCCTTCTCAGCAGGTACAGTTCATCCATTGCCTAATTCTGCTGTACCTTAATCCATTTTAAACCATACCTGTAAAACAAATGACAGCAAAATATGTATTTCAGCCAAGTAATTCAACTGTGATGGATTGACAGGCAAAAGGCAGTGTCCGGGAGAGCACCTGGCTCACATGGAGCTGTTCATCTTACTTCCCTCCTCCTGGTGAGGAGCTCAGTCTGGAGAGCCAGGTGGGCTTCACACAAGCCCCTTTGCCATACAAGCTCTGTGCTCATCCGAGATAAAGGGTTCCAAATCCTGCTGAGGATGAGTGTATGCAGTATAGCAACTTCTATGCGAGAAGTATCACCCACAGCATATGCTTGAGGAAAGTTACTTTAAAAAGTAATGCATTACAATACTGTGTTACTTCCTAAAAAAGTAACTAATTACATTACTTAGTCTACTTTTTATGGAAAGTAATGCGTTTCGTTACTTTTGAGTTACATTTTAAATCTGGGCAGGGCTTGCTTGTTTGTTTTTAATATAAAAAATGTATTTTACAAATGTAAAAGCCCTATCACACCAAGTGAAATGAATATGCCTCAGGCTGAAGGAAATGTAAATTCATGTCTGTTTTTATTCAGTTTGAGGAATACTGAATCTGTTTTTGTGCAGGTGAGATGAGTAAATGCATGTTCACATTTAGTCTAGAACTAAGACTAGATTAAAACTAGATTTCTCTCAACATGGCAACACAAGAGCTGTCATGGGAAACAAAGTAACTGGAGTTACTTATTGGAAAAAGTAATTCAGATATTTCCTTCTAAATTAAAAAGTAATGCGCTACTTTACTAGTTACTTAAAAAAGTAATCTGATTACATAACTTGCGTTACCCCAAATACTGCATATGCAAACAAATACAAAGTCATTTAAAGTGAACATTATGCCTGGAAATTCCAAATACTACTGGTTTTGTGTGTGTGTGTCCAACCACTACATAGATTATGATCTGTACTAAAATGTGCTCTGGCCTTAAACACTTTCCTCCAGTCTACACATGGAAAGAATTAGTTCTGTCTGAAAACAGAACATTTGTTAGAATGTGGGAACTTTTATTAGAACCTCTGTTTACCGCTTTATGCATTATTACTTTCCCTCCTACATCTATTGATTATTCATAACTTTTAAAACATTATGGATATACAGTACATGGATGACTAGGTGTTTCCCCCCTTCTTTGTGATTGCTTAGTGTGTGTGCTTTTTTTATTTTATTATATTACGTTTAATGTTATATTTGCTGTTTTTGACCAAATAAATGTCAAATTAATGTTTTATGTGGGCATAAGAGACTTTTGTCAAAACATTAAACATATACATATATACATAATATAATATATATATACAGTATATATATATTATATATATCATACATATATATACATATACATACAAATATACACATACAAACACACAGAACACAGTTGTGTTTCTATCATTTTATTATTTACCTTTACCCTGTCTACCTGTATTGAAGAATTGAGTCATGTATCTTTGTGATTTTGCAATTTTTCTATTACCTTCTTTTCAAATCTAAACAAAAACATGAATTCAATGCCATGTACACTCTCAGAAAAAAAAATTTGGCCAGTACTCTTTAAAAAGGCACTAATATACACTTCAGGTACTAATATGTACTTTTAAAGTGATCATATGTACGTTTAAGGTACTGATATTAAGGGGTAAATAATGTACAAAAATGTACCTTTTATCTTTTGTCCCTTTGGACACTGCCCCAGTGATAGCTTTGTATGGAAAGTGTTTTGGACATATACTAATCTTGTCCTCTATTCAAATATGCTATCAGGTTTCTGAACTGAGTAAAGCAGTATGCTATTAATTCACCATTTTACATTTTAATGAATTATCTGTCAATGAACATAACCTCCTAAACTGAACCACAGACAAAATCTTCATGTGTTTTGCACTGACATCGTTTGTCCCCTATTTACACTGCAAACCAAGTAAGTATCGCTTTTTATTTCTCCTCTTTCCTACTACTTGTTTCACTTCTGTTTCAGTTTTTATAACCATTTCTTACTATGTGTAAGTTGTTGTTTTTTAGCATGTAAGTTTGGCAGTGTTATTTTTTAGGATTACTGATAAACTACTGTCGTTTGATTTGTATTATTTGTATTTGTTATTTATTTTAATTTTAGTTAAATTATGTCTGAATTTATTATGTCTGTATAGGTCTTTTGTTAAGTTTTAGTTTTATTTAATTTGAGTTATTTTAATACTTCAACAAACTAAATGGAAATGAAATAATATATATATTGAATTTATAAATGTGTATATATATATATATATATATACAGTATATATATATATATGTGTGTGTGTGTGTGTGTGTATGTGTACAAACAACATGTACGTTGTTTTTTTGGTGTTTGGCTTAGTGTTATGTAAATTATTTTTTTTTAATTTAAATAAATAAATAAATAAACCAACGAGCAAATATAGCACTGGATGAATGTGTGGGAGTGAGGAGGATTCAATCATTAACACTATGGCAAAAGTCAAGGTCAGTTAAAAATTAACCTGCAAGGCATAAAAATGAACGTATGGTTAGAGAGTCGGACTCGTAACCCAAAGGTTGCGGGTTCGAGTCTTGTACCGGCAGGGGTTGTAGGTGGGGGGAGTGCCACATGTCACGTCACTTTCACTTTCATAAACTCCAACAGTCCACCTCACTGCTCGTCTCACTCAATAACTCGATCTGAGGAAGACTTCCTGTTAAAATTGATGAACATATTAGCTGACATACATTTGACACTCACTCATTTCTCACACAACAAGAGAAATCTAATCCATCAAGATCTTGTCTAACTCAGAGTTCATTTTCTGTTACAGCTATTGAGCCAGATGTGAGGGGAGTGGCAGGCTGAACAGATGGACAAAGGCTGCCTGTTCAACATACATTCTGCAAACCTCGCATTTTCCTTCTTCGCCTGTCATGGCGTTAACTGCAATTCTCGAGATTCTTGATTTTAAGGGACTACTGCTCTTCGTAGTGGCTTTTCTCTTGGTGGCAGACTACGTGAAGAACAGAAACCCACTGAATTACCCACCCAGCCCTTTCTCTCTTCCGCTCCTAGGAAATGTCTTCAACCTTGATTCCAAGGAGCCACATATATATCTGACAAAGGTGAGCAGACAATATTGACACTTCTGGGTTGACAGGACAGGACTCTGTTAAAATCTAAGAAAATAAAAAAAAAGAGAGATACGATGCATGATAGTGGATATCGCTTTTACTTAATACACACTTACTTGTATATAAAAACGTATAATTTCATAACAGTTGTTAAAATGGTGCATGTCTTTTAGATTATGCTTGCAGTTTGCGGACAAAAAATATTTTTGAACCCAACGATTTGCATTAGTTCTGAAATGTTGTTTTCCTCACAGCTAGGCCACGCCTACAACAATATATTCAGTCTGCGATTAGGAAGAGACAAAGTGGTCTTCATCACTGGTTATAAACTGGTGAAGGAGGCCCTGGTGACTCAAGCTGAAAATTTTGTGGATCGGCCCTACAGTCCAGTGCAATCACGAGTCTATTCGGGCAATGGTAGGTCAAATGGTTATGACCTATCAAAAGAGTTCAGCAAAAAGCATTGTTTATTGTGAATCTGGAGAAGCAAGCCCCCTTTATTAACATAAGATAAACATTCCTTTAAATTGTGAAACTCAAGTAGTTACATCATTTGGAGCTGTTATTTATTTCTAAAATAAATATTTAAAAAAGTATTTATAACTGTCCCAAACTGTTCAGACTTGTCCTACAGCTTGGTAAAAGGTTGCAAAAAAATTGTCTTACATAAAATGAACAGAAAATAACACAGCTCATATAATATTTAGATCAAGCTCCAGGAAATGACGATTATCATCTTCTGAAGTTTACGTACATACTTTCACTGATTGTTTGTTGGGAAAAAAAAGTTTTAGTCTCCAATGGAACACGATTATGTACTGATTATTTGTGTCTGGACAGCTGGACTCTTCTTCAGTAATGGTGAAATGTGGAAGAAACAACGGCGCTTTGCTCTGTCAACACTGAGGAACTTTGGGTTGGGAAAGAAAACAATGGAGCTGGCCATCTGTGAAGAGAGCCGCTTCTTGCTAGATGAGATTGACAAACAGAAAGGTACACAATACCTGGTTTGCGTGTATATAAGAATCCATTTAAGGTAAATAACAGGACTCATTTACTTTTTGTCCTTCTCAGGAGCTGCTTTTGACCCAACAATCCTGTTCAACAATGCTGTTTCCAATATCATCTGTCAAATGGTGTTCGGCCAGAGATTTGATTATGCAGACCACCAATTCAGGACAATGCTAAAATATATATCTAAAAGCATTCAATTAGAGGGCTCCATTTGGGGTCAGGTAATGAAATAAATAATTTTAAAGAAATAGCTCACTCAGAAATGAAAATCTGCTCACCCTTAGGTCATCTAAGATGTAGATGAGTTTGTTTCTTCATCAGAACAGATTTGGAGAAATGTAGCAGTATAGCATGTGCTTCCAAATAGATCCTCTGCAGGGAATGGGTGCCTTCAGAAGGATCCATTGGTGAGCAATTTTCTCCAAATCTGTTCTGAAGAAACAAACTCATCTACAGTACATCTTGGATGACTTGAGGTTGGGTAAATCTTGAGCAATTTTTTATTTTTGGGTGAACTATTCCTTCAAATATCTATTCAAGATTAATTCTGGTCATGCAGCACCAATACAGACACATGAGTAAATACAAATGTTTTTCCTTCAGCTCTATGAAGCATTTCCAGCCATTATGAAGCATCTTCCTGGGGCGCACAATGACATGTTTAGTAACTACAAATTATTGCAAGCCTTCGTTAAAGAGGTTGTTGTCAAACACAAGGCCGAACTGGATCCCTCAGAGCCTCGGGACTACATTGACAGCTTCCTTATTGAGATGATGCAAGTAATACAACTATTAAAATGACAGGAGAACTTCAAACTAGCCTCTTTCACTTGCATTTATTTGTAGGAATACAGCAACTTTACTTTAAATTTTACGTCTTCCATCCCTGAACAGAAGCCACATGAAACAACAGATGGTTTTGATGAAGAGAACATCGTTCCATGTGTTCTAGACCTGTTTCTAGCCGGGACCGAAACTACATCCACCACATTATGTTGGGGTCTCATATACCTCATCACTTACCCAGAAGTACAAGGTGAAAAATACACTCTACAAAGAATCTATGCATAATCCATAGATAACTGACATTTGAATTGATGGTATTAATTGTAGAAAAAGTCCAGGAGGAGATTGACAGAGTGATTGGACGCTCAAGGGAGCCGAGTATATCCGACAAGGCCAACATGCCCTACACTGAGGCTGTCATCCATGAGATGCTGAGATTCGGAGACATTGTACCAATGAATGGCTTGCGGGTGGCTGACAAAGACACAAGCATTGGAGAGTGCTTCATCCCAAAGGTGAGTGATACTCTGTTCATTTATTTAGCTAACTTTCTATCTTGCTATTGTAAAAATAATATCAATACCAAAAGAGATTCATTTGGCTGATTGTCAAAAAATGGTTCCCTCTGAAAGGGATCAATGTGATAATTTGTCTAAATTATGAAATCTAACTCTTCCTATTTTATTGTTTCAACCAGGGTACAGCAATTTTACCCATATTGCACTCTGTTCTCTTTGATGAGAATGAATGGGAGACACCCTACAAGTTTAATCCTGGGCACTTTTTAGACAAAGAGGGCAAGTTTGTGAGGCGGGACGCATTCATGGCCTTTTCTGCAGGTAAAGTGAAAACAGAAGTACAAAAAGAGACTTTATTATGAATTATTTACACTACCATTCAAAGGTTTGGGGTAAGGTTTTTTGTTTAAAAAAAAAAAAAAGTATACTTTTATTCAGAAAGAATGCATTAAATTAATCAGAGTGACATTAAATACTTTTATATTGTTACAAAAGTTTCTATTTAAAATAAACAAAGTTCTTTTGAACTCTCTATTCACCAAGGAATCCTAAAAAATTTATTGCAGTTTCCACAAAAATATTAAGCAGCACAATATCGTCCAAAATTGTCAAATTGTCATATTAGAATGACTTCTGAAGGATCATGTGAAACTGAAGACTGAAGTAATGAATGCTTAAATTATTAATTATTAAATTCTAAAAATATTTCACAATATTACCGTTTTTACTGTATTTTGATCAAATAAATGCAGCCTTGGTGAGCAAAATCCTTTTTTTCAATAATAATAATAATAAAAAAGCTTATTTACATTAACATCTCCCCTCTGTCTCTCTCACAGGAAAGAGGGTCTGTCTGGGGGAGCAGCTCGCTAGAATGGAACTCTTCCTGTTCTTTGTCATTTTATTCAGAAAATTTCGATTTTCAGCTGCAGAGGGTGAGAAACTCAACCTTGATGGAGTGATAGGAGTAACACGCACCCCACACCCCTTCAAGATCCATGCAACGACACGCTGAACAAACCATACTCACTATGAGAATTCTTTTATAGCAATAATTCTATATTATAAAAAAAGATATAATACAAATTAATTAATATTACATTTAACATGTCTAAGAAAACAGATCAGTGGAGATTATGGCCTTTCTTTTGCCGACTCACTTCTTGTTTGATTAACGGGGTGTGAGAGAATGCATCTTTAGTTCCCATATCAAACCTGCAAAAACCTGCTTAGTAATGCCTAGTTTACAAAAACGAATCGTGTTGGATGAACATTGCCCTAGAAAAAAATAGAGAAAAGGCCATTGTGACAAGTTAAACATTATAGAATGATCTAGCTGTTGGCACTGATTTCAGATGAAGGGGATGAAGTTCAAGATTTTAAGGTGACAGATAATGCATAGAGAAAGATATTAGTCAGCAAACATAAGCAAGATTTTGCTGTGATAATAAACAATGTTGAAATCTATATTGTCACAATTTGTTTGTGTTGAATTTTTTGTGTGCCCTCTCAAGGCCGAGGAAATATTGCATCATCCATTTGTATTGGCTGGATTTCAGATCATTAAAACAAGCATTTTATTGTGTATTCATGTGAAGGCAAATGCTACCCGTGCAAAATATAACATATAAAGTTTTTTGTTTTCATATATTTCATTTATTCAAATTAAATAAAATCTGAGATCTTTAAAAACTGTGTGTAAATTCAGCACCATTAGTGACACGTAGCGGGAAATGTTTAAATTAGTCGCCATCTAGTGGTGAGACTTGAGTAAAAACTTCAACCTTGGGATCATTAAAACGCAAGAAGGCCGTATTGCAAAACAAACTTTAGAGTGTTTATTCATCACATGTAAATGAAGGCTGCTCTTATGAAGTAAATGAAGTGCTCTTTAACTCCAAATATTACTCTAATACCATATGAATCCAATCTTATTATTTATCATCTCTCACAAACAATGGCAGTGCTCATAAAATTGAGTACACAAATTTAAGAGTTCTTCCTTGGAACACATCATACATAAATATTAGCATTTGAAAAAATATTAGCATTTACCCATCACAGGCCAAAAAGCCTAGTTGAATAAAACACCAGAAAAGACAAATCAGAACAGCAATGATTAACCTTACCATTTAAAACGGAATTAAGAGTACTGCATCTCCCAACATAAACAGATTGTTTTTTATTTGAAATGCAACAGCTAGTCTATTAGCAGATAGCTCAGTCGGGTCAACCTAAGCAGGAGCAGATTTTCACAATACAGCAAAAGCCATTTCACAATGCAGCTATGTTTTACAAGTCACGCATGTATATTTAAAGAATGGCGTACAACACATTCAAAGCCGTCACAGCAGTTTGCTATGGCCTCCAATAATTCTGTGCTGGTGTTCAAATCCTGATACTTGAGGTCTTCACACAGACAGGAAACATTAAGTGGATAAAAAAGGCCCTTCTGCTTGTTAAAAGAGCATGCAAGAGTCCTATCACAGTCAACTGAATATAAAATACCATAACCGACTGAATGAAGCACCTGGATTCAGATTTAATCAATTAGAGTGATTATATGCATGTCTTTTTAATGTATACATTAATGTAGTTTCAATGCATGTTGTTGTTGTTGTTTGAGAAAGTCACTGTAATAGGAACAAACTAAGAACTTTGGTGTCCAGCACCAAATACATTATCATCCTGATCGACGGATTTTGATTGGCTAGGGCAAAATGTGCAGTCTGCATATACTTTTAATGTTTTATATAACATACCTGCGCGATTACAAATATATTCCACGGCTGCATTACTGCATAGTGTATCGTTGGAAGTCATCTCTAGCAAAAGCATGCATGCTACCATTACAGGACGCATTAAATGCATTTCTTCCCGCACAATCTGCGTGAGCCTGACAAAAGATTGACCTGTGACCTTTAGTATGGATGCTGGTTCAGAAGTGACCCTGCTGCAGACTGTTACAGGTGCGTGTTTAGTACTGAAAGTGAAAACTGTACATAATTGTGTGCTGACTGAGTAACTTTCATCAGAGTTCAGCCCCTTATGTACATTATTATACATGTGTAACTGTAGAGAGTGATCACATGGGGACATGCTAATGTTCATCATGGCAGGCTTGTCCCCTTGTTTAGAAGTGTACTTAAGGTCACTTGAGTGTACATGTGAGGGAAAGAAGGAGAAGAGCAGGAAGCTGGGAGGTACTGAGGACAAGGTTACTTGGAAGAAGTGGCAGGCACGTTGATGGACATGGTACGCCGCGCGTTGGTCACCCGACGTTGCTGAGCCAGGAAGGACTGGCCAGGTGGCACTAGAGAGTTGGATCGCCCGCTAAGCCGTGACTCGATTGACATCTTCTGGAAGTTCAAACTCTGTGTTTTGCACAAAATGACAAAAGAAAATTCCAGAACGTAAGCAAATTACTGCAGACTGTTTCTTTTAAAGTTTTAGATATTTCAAGACATTTATTTCAATTTAAACTATCAACTAATAGGGACATTTTTAAGTGACATTCCATAAAGGGATAGTTCACCCAAAAATGAATTATGTCATCATTTACTCACCTTTTACTTGCTTCAAACCTGTAAGAGTTTTTGTGTTCTGTTGAACACAAAAGAAGCTATTTTGAAGAATGTTGGTAGCCAATATCGCCAATATATGTCTATAGCGACTTTCAACTGTTTGGTTACAAACATTCTTCAAAATAGATTCTTTGGGTTCAGCAGAACAAAGAAACTCTTACAGGTCTGGAACAATAAGAGGGTAATGTAAATTATGACAATTTTTGTTTTTGGGTGAACTGTCCCTTTAAATAAAATAACAACAAACACATACATGCATAAATAAATAATTTTTATATCATCTTTAATTGCAGCACCTTAAATTGAAATATACAAACAAATAAATGGCTTACAGAATCTTAAATCGAATAAATAAATAAATAACAGCATATTTAATTTACACTGTACTTTGTAAACTATTGAGTCCTGTCACTGTACCTTATTATACCAAGCTGTCACAGTTAACTTCTCCTCATATTCCCTCAGTTTGGCCTGCTCACACTCCCGCTGAGTAAAGAAGAGAAGATGAGAAAGGATATGAGTGAAAAAAGAAAGAAACAACAAAAATAATTCAATTGTGAGTGAGAAAGTAAATCTGAAATTGCTAGATGTAAATAACATGTAAAACAGAGAAGAGATGGCTGCTCTACCTCCAGAGCAATGATCTTCTTCTCTTTCTCAGAGAGCTGCGCTTTCAGTGACTGAATCTCTGCTGAGGCTGGATTTAGCTTGGGATCCAGAGCTCGAATCACCTTGGAAATGCACAATATGATGTAATTTATGAGTAATAACTCTGTTATAATAAGGCATGTAAAAGAGCTTAAAATTACGCAAGAATGCATATATTGGCTGGTTAAACCTGTAGTTATTTAATATGCAGAGTATGACAGAATATATCAAGTTTTACATGATTCAATAACATGAAAATATAGAGGACTTCAAAATGCCTATAAAACTGTAACAGACCAGAGCATAAGACAGTCAGTGGTAAAGCAGGCTATGTATTTTAGAGCTGAAGTTAATGCAAGTACATCACGGGCTTTCTCCAGGTACATCTTGTATCGATCCTCCATCTCTCTCATGTCCTCATCTTTCTTCTTCAGTGCTGCAACCAGCTCATCCATCTTCACACCTGAAAGTGACATTTATCTCTAAAACTGAGAGGAACTTTAAAGATTTAAAGTTTAAAGACTCAAAGAGGATCATAATATCACTCTATATCATGGACATCAAAGTTTACAGTTTGACATAAAGTTGATGGTTTGAGTGGGTGTATGTGACTCAGTCTTTTTCTGAGGTCATGAAAAGCAATGTGGGATAAAATATAGGGTCAGGTCGAAAGTTAAAGGCTAACTGGTTTGAGTAGCATCTGGCTGGAGGTCCTCCAACAGCTCTTTCTTCTTCATGATTTCATCTTGTGCTTCATTCAGTTGCACCCTGGGGAAAAAAAATAAGGACCATCCATTTCAGAAAGTGCACAGGAGGCTCAAACATAGCTAAACCAACAAAGAAATCAAATTTGATTAAATGTCTAAACTTACATATGAGCATCCAGCTTCCTTTTCAGATGAGACTGTATGAAAGCAAACATAAAATGCGACTTTTTAATGAAAAGTACTACTTCCAGAATGAAATCAAAGACTAGATAATTTACAAAGCACATGCTCATGTATCACTGACAAAAAATGGGCAAAAACAGCACCACCAAGTGGTGCAAACACACTTACATCTTCAGGTTTGGCTCCTTGTGTCTGCAAGGCCTTCTGCAGATCCTCTACCTGCTGCTGGAGTTCACTGATTCTTTCTCTGTTTAACCTTAATACACATAAACAACACATGTTCATATGTAGAAAAGCTACTGTATGGTTCGATAAGTTTACATTTGATATATTATGTCAATCTGTACCTGTTCTCAGTGTCCAGTTGGCTGCGTCCACGCCGGGCCTCCTCCAGCAGCTCCTGCAGCTCAGTTATGCGCTCGTTCTCGGACTCCTCCTGCTGCAGCCGCAACATCTTGTTCTCATGCTGCAGACGAATGAACTTCTCCCTGGAGAAGCAGAAATACACATCAACATATACAAAATACATGTATTTATACTACAATGACAGCTAAGATTTTATATGCACTCTAGATGTATGCGAATCACAAAGACATTAGGTTCAGAATACTAGTCTTGCTATTCACCTTCTGTTTGAAGTGTGATATTAAAAACAGTAGTAAACACAACCATCTCCTTCTTCACTCATTATTTGATCAGACTACCAAATATGAAGACAATTCTGAACAAAATTAATCACAACTTTCCATTCAAAGAATCTTAAAAAAAGATCAGTTTCCACAAAACTGTTTTCAACATTGATAATCATAAGAAATGTTACTTGCGCACCAAATCAGCATATTAGAATGATCAAGTGATACTCAAGCCTGGAGTAATAGATGTTAAAAAAAAAATCTACTTTACCCTTACAGGAATAAATGGCATTTTAAAATCCATATTTAAAATTAGGAAAAAATGTGCAAATCTGTATGCTTTACTTCCTATATATAACATACCTGTACTCAATGGGCAACATCTCAGCTGCCAGGTTATCATGGCTTGGACTTCCTGTTTGATACTTTCCTGTGAAGTGTGAAATAAGCACACGTTCAAGTTTAATACCATCTTCTAAACTACATTTTCAGTTTGTGTTTACTGAGCTGTGAAGTGACCCAGACAGATCACTTGAGCTGGGCTCAAGGCTGCACTGTGGTCGGAATATAAATCTAACAGGTTGTACTGCCTCTGAACTAGCAGATTTGCTTGAATTTAAATTGGCCACGCCAAACGAATCACAGGAGTGGAGGGACTGTTATCGCTCTCAGCAGAGCCCGCCTGCACTGATTCATGTCTGTGAGCAACAGTCTTCATTCAAATGCAATCTTTTCCTAGCGGCACATGGCACCATCGCCAGGTGTGGTATCTGCAAACATACTTGCTTGTAATAGCTGGTCCTGTTGGGCCTGAGTGCATCGCAGCTCTTCATTAGTCTCTCTGAGAGTGTCCCGCTCAATGCTGATCCTCTGATGAATCACACACAAACACAATGGTCACAAGGTTTTGGCATGTGTATGAGTAATTGCAGGTGAATATGTCAGTCTACCTCTTTCTCCTTTAGTAAAGTATCATATTTCTCCTGAAATTTCTTCATCTCGAAAGCCAGGTTATCAGCCCTACGGGACTCATCAGACAGTTTCCTGTGGAGCTCCTGACCCTGAAGTTCCAAAAACAATGTAGTGTTTATCTTTTACCTCATATTTCACTCATCACCTTTCTCAGAATTCCTAAAAATAAAACTGCTAGCACGTTTATACCTGTCTCTTGTATGTCTCTAACTGAGCTCTTGCAGCATTAGCTTTGCGTAGCTCCTCTTCAAGGCTGACTGTGTTGTGCATGTAGGTCATATTCTTCTCCTCCAGAACTTTCACTTGCCGTCTGAGGTCACTTAGATCTTCTAACTTCTTCCTGTACGTCTCAACAGAGGCCTCTAGCTTGACTGCCCTGTCAGAGCAGCTCCTAAACAAACAAATCCATCATAGAGCCTTCCCAAAACACCCAAAGAGGATGCTGGCAAAAACTACTTGTTAAAATATGACCCAGCACACACCTTAATATGTCTAATTCATCTTTAAGTGATCGCGACTCCTCAGCCAGGCTGGTCAGTTCATCGGTGCGATGCTGAAGCTCCACTAGTTGTTTCTCCAGCTCTTCACAGTGGATGCGGTAATCATCTTTAGCTGCCTCAAGCCTGGTTATTTCACACATACACACACTTTCATTATTTACACTGCATGCTATTTCAAACGAAGACATTCTACCCACGCTTGGTTTATTATTTCAATGCTTGTCTACTTATGCATCCACAACAATATTCAGAACATCAGCAAGTTAAAATCAAGCAAGTTTCAGACAATATTTGGAACGTTACACTGTGTCTACCTGAAGTTCTCCTCCTGAAGCTGCTCTAGCTCTAGTTGTAGCTGGCTTTGCTTCCTCCCTGATGGAGTGCTGGGGTCTTCAGAAGTATCAAGCTGACTGGCTCGATCAGTCAAGAGGTCATTTTCTGCGAGGAGGCTGTTCCTTTCCTCCTGTAGCACTGTCACCTGTTTAAATGGCAAAAAGGTCAAACATCAGGGCTTTCTGGAAAACCTGATGTTTACTATGTCAAGGCATGTATTGTATGACATATAGTACATACAACAGGTATGGCATATTTGAACATAGGATTGTATGTAGGGTTGTACTGTATAATGTACACTACCGTTCAAATGTTTGGGGTCAGTATCTTATGCCCACCAAAGCTGCATTTAATTGATCAAAATACAGTACGAATTATTACAATTTAAAACTAAAATTTTTGTTTTCTATTTTAATATAGTCTATATTAGAATGTAATTTATTCCTGTGATGGCAAAGCTGTATTTTCACGTCACATGATCTTTCAGAATCCATTTGAATATGCTGAGAAACACTTCTTATTACATTAAAATTTTTGTGGAACATGTGATACATAAAATACAGATAAATTTACTGTCACTTTTGATCAATTTAATGCATCCTTGCTGAAAAAATTAATTACTTTCTTGAAAAATCTTGCTGACCTCAAACTTTTGAATGATAGTGTATATATAGAGCATGATGTAAAGATTTTTGAAAAATGATATTATATTGAATTATAACAGATTACAACTAGATTTGCATTTAAAAACATTGTGCTGCCCCACTACTTACCACAAAAGGAAATAAACCAGTTTAAAAAAAAAAAAAACACTTTCAAAACTAACTAAACATTAAATAATTTATCCAGTACAGTTGTGTGTATACACATAAACTCCAAATTGATGCAGTTTTATATTTAATTTGCTAATTAAATTAAACAAATCCGCTGTTAATGTTAAGCCTGTTAAACCTCTCACACCCCAACAGCAAATGCATATTATTCTTGTTTTAGAGTGTGCGCCAATATATAACCCAGTAATTTCAGCACTGAATCCATGAGCTCTTTTTGCCACACAAAACCCAAAAGTTTTTCAGTGGTTAGATTGGTTAGTGGCAACGCAGTGTTTTAGTTTTAGTTAGGCTAGGTTGCCATGCATTTGTTTAGACTTACCTCTCATAGGTCATGGATACTTTTACAACTTAATCTGTCAAGAATCAGCAACACATTAATTTCTAACCCATTTATGTGCACAGGAAAATTAACATGGCAGTTCAAATCCTGCAAATGACCTTTAAATGTACTATATTACAACAATTTCCAAAAGGAAAATAGATAACTAAAAATTTCATGAAATACTGTACATGACAGATTATTTATTTGTAAAGCTAAAACACAGCCTCTGCAGAGACAAACAAAAAATACTTGCACTTATAGGCAAAATCTGTTCATCCATGAAGGTGAATGAACAGAACAGCAGAAACCAGAAATGCTGTTCACTGACACTTACAGTCTGCAACCACAGCCACTTAAACAAATGCTGTCTCTGGATTTCTTTGACCAATGCCTTTTTTTATGTAGGCAGCTTGTAAATATTTCAGCACCTGTGTATATTCATATCTAAAACAAGTAATAATAGTAATAATATTTATGTGCCATTTTGGTTTCGATGCATGAACAATTTTTGCCACAATCTTACTTAAGTCTGTCACAAAAGTATCAATAGTTGTCAAGCAGCTTTATAGCAGAATTGAGTTCATAACTTATAAAATTTGCTACTATGACACGGTTATAGAACTGAATTGAATCAACTAAATTGAACTGAATAATGACATTGCTTTTTTTGTAGAGCTGATTTACAACTGAAATTGAAGTCATTTTATTACTGAGGAATTTTAACACTTATTTTTCTGTTTATTACTGTAAGGCCCTTTGAAATCTGTGTATTACTGTATATAACTTGTGACTTGACTTTTAACATTCCTAATATTATTGTATCTTTGTTAATACAAACCCCTCACCTGCATGTCGAGCTCCTGACAGCGCTGTGCCAACTCTTCTTTCTCTGCCATGACTTCAGTCAGATCCTCCAAGGCTTTCTTTAACTACCAAAAAAACAGCATCATTGAACAATACTACAATATACTACATTTAACAACAATATCAACACTGACTTTCTCACACTGACACTGTGATGATGTTATATGTCTGTATTTCTTACCCGTTTTTCAACATCTCCAGGATATTCTGTTCCTAACTGAGACACAGTCTCCTTGCTCATAAGCTGTAATCAATACAAAAAGCTTTGAAATTCATTTTATTCTTTTTTAAAGAATATATATATATATGACCACTTAAAAACACCTGAATAAAATGAATCTGACCTCCTGAATAGCAGTCATCACCACATGCTGTACAGATTCCTCCAAAGTCATGATAATCTGGACATAATCTGAACAACAAAACAATCTCACAAGGTTAAAATAATGAAATATATATGCATCACCAGGAAAATAGCTGTACATAATGATAGTAAATAACAACATTTTAAGGTTTGGGTGAACTATCCATTTAACTACCTTGTTTCCTGTCACATTTGACTGCACACCCCAGGATGAGCTGCAGGAGGCGTCCCAGCTCTACCTGATCAGACTGCTCTACCACACGCACCAGATCAGGCAGAGGGAAATCTGTGATCTTCTGAGCCAAAACCTGAACCCAAAGTGATCAGAACACATACTCATTATTAGAATGAATCAGTTTAAGCAGTTATTGAATCTTTGAAATAAATAATGAAAACAAATTGCAGGCATTAACACAGTCATACAATTAAACGTCCAACATGTGACTGTAGGAATGTGTGAATTCAGAATGCTTTGTGTCAGATGAAAGGCTAATTCTGAAAGGTTCAATAGGTGATTGTCTTCAGAAACATTTTTTGTTATGCTGGTTGAAAGTCTCTACACATCCCGATAGCAATCATTAAGTTAAGTGGTCTAAATGTATTTACCTGTATTTAAATATTTTGTGTAAAGCGTAGGACCAAGAAATGTTCGTCCAATCAAAACGCTCGGTCCGAGCGTTTTAATTGGCTTTCCTACCTGCCTGTCAACGTATGTATCTGCATACCTCTGCGCACCTTGTTCGCGCAGACAGGATACGTCATCAGCACGTTCATGCACGCCGGTGAATGACACATGATGTAGCCCAGCGGTTCCCAATTCCAGTCCTCGCGCCCCCCCGCTCTGCATATGTTGCATGTCTCGCTTAGTTAACACACCTGATTCAGATAACCAGC
>NW_015628318.1:43991-48597 GCF_001515625.1 Sinocyclocheilus rhinocerous
TTTTTATGTAGGCAGCTTGTAAATATTTCAGCACCTGTGTATATTCATATCTAAAACAAGTAATAATAGTAATAATATTTATGTGCCATTTTGGTTTCGATGCATGAACAATTTTTGCCACAATCTTACTTAAGTCTGTCACAAAAGTATCAATAGTTGTCAAGCAGCTTTATAGCAGAATTTAGTTCATAACGTATAAAATTTGCTACTATGACACGGTTATAGAACTGAATTGAATCAACTAAATTGAACTGAATAATGACATTGCTTTTTTTGTAGAGCTGATTTACAACTGAAATTGAAGTCATTTCATTACTGAGGAATTTTAACACTTATTTTCCTGTTTATTACTGTAAGGCCCTTTGAAATCTGTGTATTACTGTATATAACTTGTGACTTGACTTTTAACATTCCTAATATTATTGTATCTTTGTTAATACAAACCCCTCACCTGCATGTCGAGCTCCTGACAGCGCTGTGCCAACTCTTCTTTCTCTGCCATGACTTCAGTCAGATCCTCCAAGGCTTTCTTTAACTACCAAAAAAACAGCATCATTGAACAATACTACAATATACTACATTTAACAACAATATCAACACTGACTTTCTCACACTGACACTGTGATGATGTTATATGTCTGTATTTCTTACCCGTTTTTCAACATCTCCAGGATATTCTGTTCCTAACTGAGACACAGTCTCCTTGCTCATAAGCTGTAATCAATACAAAAAGCTTTGAAATTCATTTTATTCTTTTTTAAAGAATATATATATATATGACCACTTAAAAACACCTGAATAAAATGAATCTGACCTCCTGAATAGCAGTCATCACCACATGCTGTACAGATTCCTCCAAAGTCATGATAATCTGGACATAATCTGAACAACAAAACAATCTCACAAGGTTAAAATAATGAAATATATATGCATCACCAGGAAAATAGCTGTACATAATGATAGTAAATAACAACATTTTAAGGTTTGGGTGAACTATCCATTTAACTACCTTGTTTCCTGTCACATTTGACTGCACACCCCAGGATGAGCTGCAGGAGGCGTCCCAGCTCTACCTGATCAGACTGCTCTACCACACGCACCAGATCAGGCAGAGGGAAATCTGTGATCTTCTGAGCCAAAACCTGAACCCAAAGTGATCAGAACACATACTCATTATTAGAATGAATCAGTTTAAGCAGTTATTGAATCTTTGAAATAAATAATGAAAACAAATTGCAGGCATTAACACAGTCATACAATTAAACGTCCAACATGTGACTGTAGGAATGTGTGAATTCAGAATGCTTTGTGTCAGATGAAAGGCTAATTCTGAAAGGTTCAATAGGTGATTGTCTTCAGAAACATTTTTTGTTATGCTGGTTGAAAGTCTCTACACATCCCGATAGCAATCATTAAGTTAAGTGGTCGAAATGTATTTACCTGTATTTAAATATTTTGTGTAAAGCGTAGGACCAAGAAATGTTCGTCCAATCAAAACGCTCGGTCCGAGCGTTTTAATTGGCTTTCCTACCTGCCTGTCAACGTATGTATCTGCATACCTCTGCGCACCTTGTTCGCGCAGACAGGATACGTCATCAGCACGTTCATGCACGCCGGTGAATGACACATGATGTAGCCCAGCGGTTCCCAATTCCAGTCCTCGCGCCCCCCCGCTCTGCATATGTTGCATGTCCGTTGAAGTTTACTTCATTTTGGAACATTCATTCATGGATTTGTGCTGTGCAGCGTCTTCACACACAGACGAAACTTACTAGAGAAGTGTGAAGTGTGACATAATATACCTCTGTAAATAAATACCATTTAAATTTACATCTCGCACAATTTAATGCCCTCTGTATGGAACATATACGCTCGCTTCGAACTAGAATCATGGCGGAATATACGGTGATGTCCACTTCGCAGGGCACTTACGGTCAAAAGGTGCATTACCGCCACCTACTGATCTGGAGTGTGCATAGATTTGGAAGAAAGAAAAAAAGACAGAAAAAAAACTAGATTCTATCTATTATTGGGAACCGCTGATGTAGCCTATTGTAGTAATGTTGTCTCTGGTATTCTGGTCTGAGAGCGTATATGCGTTCAGGGGGTGTGGCTTTGGACGGCGATTGCAGGGAGGGTGGGAAGTTCGCTTTCAGTGCTATCAGGCTAAAGTTAGCATTTCCCAAGATCTCCTACTGCACCTTTAAAGTCTGACTGATGATATCTGAAACAGTGTGTCATTTACCTCATTATAATAATCAACAATCCTCTGCAGGATCTTTTTTAGATTGTTCATCTGTAAAAATGGAGAGAAACAAAGACTTTAGCTTTGACTAACACATTATATTTGGCATGTTCTCAAAATTAGATTTAAGCACAAAGGCATAAAAGAAAAATAAGTCTACCTTGAGTCTCACATTATCTCCAACATCCTCTTTAATGCGGGCCAGCCAGCTCTCATTGAACCATGAAGGATCTCTGTAATTGAAATATACTGAACAGTGCAGCACAGTCTTATCTAATTCAGATACTTTTAGAGGCTTTCATTCAGATCAGTTGGCAAAATGAAATCAAATATATTTTGTTCTTATCCCTTCCTACTTTAATATAATCAGAATTACGTCACATTCTCAGGCTCTCCAGACTCTCTGATAAATATATATAAATTTCACTAAACTTGAATGTTTATTCAACAAAAAATAATGTGTTTCAGGTAGACATGTGCCGGTATTCGGTAATGCGATATATCACGATAATGAATATGCACGATATTGTTATCGTGGGCACTTAATTATAATAATTATTTATTACAAATTATTCCGAATTTTGAATGCATTTTAAGAATACTTTTCCCATCAACTGGTCACAACACTGCTGTATGCTGCGTCAAACACGCATGCGCACTCAGATATAAACAAGCACGGATGAGAAGCGCATGGCGGAATGCGTGAGACGCTCTGGATGAAAACACATTCACTCTCTGACAGCAGATGGCGCTGAACAGCAGAAATGCAGCCGTTAACCCAGAAACCCCAAACCTATTTAAATGATTTAAATAGCCATTCAGATTTTTGTATTCGCTATGGTGTTAATCACAGCGTCAAATACTTAGATATTTAGACTTAACAGACTATTTATTTTCAAACTTTTTTACATTTTAATCTGGACTACAACCACTGATCATTATATATAGATCAGTGACTACAACACGCAAAAAATATTGTTTGAAAGTGTTTTGATTCTTTATTGTTCGTCACACTTTACATTAGGGCTTCATTAGTTGACATTAGTTAATTCATTAGTTAACAAACTGGCAATGAAAAATTCTTCTAAACATTCATTAATCTTAGGTAATTCCAATATTTAATAACACATTCTTAAAATCAAAAGTTGCAACTGTGTTATTTAATGAACTAACATGAACTAAGAGTTGTATTTTTTAACAAAGATTAATATGCAAATGTAGGTATTGCCCATTGTGAATATTAATGCTTTAACTAAGGTTAACTAATGAGATCTTATTGTAAAGTGATACCTATTGGTCTTTATAATTCTTTTGCACTTTAATCCGTGTAGTTTTTTTTAATTTAGCCTATAAATTTTTTTTGTGTATTGCTTTATTGTTGGCCTATTTAAATGTTCAGTTATTTTTGTTATAAAAAATTATTAAACCTGTTATACTGTATTATGATAACACTTTTTTGCAACTAAATTTCAATATCGTGATAATACCATATACCGTGATAAAAGTATTAGCAATTAATCGCAACATGAAAATTTGATACCGGCATATCCCTAGTTTCAGGTAATATGACTGAGGACTACCCACAACCCAATGCAAGTCATAAAATATTCACACACTGACAAGCTGAGATATAAATCTGTAATGCTGACCTGGAAAAAAATAATCTGATTTAGTAGAGCAAGGAAGGAAACAAAAAATGGGGGCGAGTGAGAAATGTAAAACACAGTTAAGTATGAAAGGATGAGTCAAAGAAACACTGCAGATCAAATGGTAGTACATGGCACTAGCAACGTTGAAGTCATGAGTAATGAAATAAATACAACGAAAGCTATATAAGTTGCGTTGAATAAAAGCATCTGCCAGTGAATAAATGTAAACACACTCACATCTGATGCAGAGCCTGAGACATGGCTGCCCCTGAGGTCAGATCCTTCACTGTCTTACAGGGGGCTGCAGTTTTGAAGGTTTGCAGCTGAGGCATATACAAAAAAAAAGAAACAAACGTAAACAGTACTATAATAAACAATGATAAACTCAGTGGTGTATAAAGTACCTGAAAGCCATACTCAAGTACAGATAGTACAGATATCTTACCAGAAAATTACTTTGGTAGAAGTTGAAGTCACCGTTTAGAATATTACTTGAGTAAAAGTCTTAAAGTATGTTATATTTATTGTACTTAAGTTCGAAAAGTATTTTTTAAACGTACTTAAGTATTGAAAGTAAAAGTACAAGTAAATGCAAAATGGAAAAGAAGCAAATAAATATATATAAAAAATGTTCATGCACAACTTGAGTAGCAAGATTGTGTTCAGTTTTAACGCTTTCTTCCATTTTGTATTTTTGGGTAAGAATAAGAAG
>NW_015628318.1:48608-48856 GCF_001515625.1 Sinocyclocheilus rhinocerous
ATGTATAAAATGATTATTAACTGTGTTATCATGCTGATATCTGCAGAAAAACGGTACTCTTTGCATGATATAGATCAAGATAACTATATTAAATTATATAAATATAAAAAGCATACAGAAGCATTTTTGCCGTCTATAATTTAGAATGCCTGGAATTTTAAGTTTTAATAGACAAATAAATCAACATGCGTGAACTCTGTGTGTGATTTGGTGATATAGCCTACTTGATAATGTCAGATCGCACATCA
>NW_015628318.1:49035-133332 GCF_001515625.1 Sinocyclocheilus rhinocerous
CGACCTCCGGAGGGCGCAGCCTTCTAAATGAGACACAGCTATCATTACAACAACACTTACCATATTATCGCAGAAGATATACTGTATATCGCACACCCCAGCCTCGACTTGAGTGGAAAATGAAATCATCTGCGGTTGTGCGCGCACTTGTTTGCACCCAAGCGGCAACCTTCCGGTCTCTCTCGTGAAGCCTGGTACAAAAAACTATTTTGGTCTATATAGCTAATTTTGCCCTTCATGACAACTGTGAGGGGGGTGAATTTTTTTATAACTCATCCGTTTAAATTATAGTAAGCTTTAAAGTTCTGCATAATTAAAGGCGTGGCCACTTGAGTGACAAGTGGATTGCCGCTGCTGTCACCTGCGTCGAGCTAGGTGGGCGTGGTTTCAGCAACTAGCTCCCGCCTCTTTGCCCATTTTCGATTATCCGGGAGTGACGCGGTGACCGCTGCCAAGATGGCGACAGCTGCCTCCGCCCACACTGAGCTTTAAAACCGCTCTTCAGAAACCTACGGGTGACGGCACAGACACTCCGTCCATGTTTTTATACAGTCTATGGGTTTCGCTGACAGTTTGAGAATGGCGTTACGAGCTTTAGTGACAAGCTCTTTAAATGCTTTTCATTGGATAAATATTTGTAAAACCCAGTGGAGTAAAAGTAAAAGTTGGCTGAAATATAAAAACTCAAGTAAAGTACAGATACTCCCAAAAAATACTTAAGTAGCCTACTGTAACGAAGTATTATTACTTCGTTACATTACACCACTGGACAAACTACAAAGAATATGCATGACAACAGGGTTCCCAAACTTTTTTTGTCCGCTGAACCACCTTATATGTAAAATATTTAGGTTACTTGAGATATTGTTAATATATTAAAAAATTAAATTACACATTAATATTATTACCTGTAATTGTTAAAAAACGTTTTCAAAACGTTTTTTTGTTGTGTAGTCATTCTGACACAGAGAGGATTTTCTTTTCCCTGAAAATGCTAGTTAATGTTCGAATTAGTCTAACTTACCAACTTTGCACCCACAGGCTATAACAACATCCTAAATATTGATTCATTGATTTACTGATTGATTGATTGACCATTTTTGCACTTTTTGGAAAAAAAAAGTAGTAGTAGTAGTAGAGGAGAAAAACAATGTGCTAACTGAAAGAAAACAAAGTGACAAAAACATTAAATCCAGGTAAGTTTTTAGGGCCGGTCATTTTTGACCGTAAACACCAAATTTGGAAAAAGCACAAAGGTTAATTTTACATTTAATTTAATTATTAGTTTCTTATCAACTTGTCATTTGGGAAACCCTGCATTACTACAATAAAAGGCAAAATCACCACTGACAGCATGATAGTATATTTAATAGAAAATCCTGGAGGTTTTGTACATTTAAGTTTTGTCATCCAATCTGCTTTGACATAGCATATAGCACTCTCACTAAAGAAAAATACAATTAACATTAACAAAATGCTCCATAATGTTGTTAAGGGATATATTTACTAAAGAGCTTTTACACTGCAATAAAAATTTTTTATAAACTCCAGTGACATACATATATATATATACACATTTCTGTTGCATCTTACAAGTCTTTCTGAAAACTATCCAGAAGGGGCCTTGGTGTAAACACAGTCATGGATCAGAGCCACAGAGAATCGCGAGCACGCGCCGCATGCGATCACACACCGCAGTCAAAAATCAAAACGCCATCATATTAAACGGAGACGGAATATCTGATTGCATAAGACACATTCCACAAATACTCTAGCTAACCAGATTAGACGTCTAAATCGGATGAGGATGGAGTTGGCTGTGACTGTTGGGTGTTGTTTACATGTCTAACAGCATTCTGAGACATTTAAGTTTTGTCATCCAATCTGCTTTGACATAGCATATAGCACTCTCACTAAAGAAAAATACAATTAACATTAACAAAATGCTCCATAATGTTGTTAAGGGATATATTTACTAAAGAGCTTTTACACTGCAATAAAAAATTTTTATAAACTCCAGTGACATACATATATATATACACATTTCTGTTGCATCTTACAAGTCTTTCTGAAAACTATCCAGAAGGGGCCTTGGTGTAAACACAGTCATGGATCAGAGCCACAGAGAATCGCGAGCACGCGCCGCATGCGATCACACACCGCAGTCAAAAATCAAAACGCCATCATATTAAACGGAGACGGAATATCTGATTGCATAAGACACATTCCACAAATACTCTAGCTAACCAGATTAGACGTCTAAATCGGATGAGGATGGAGTTGGCTGTGACTGTTGGGTGTTGTTTACATGTCTAACAGCATTCTGAGGCTGGTTTGTCTTTAAGATTTTTGTATATATTGGTGTCGCGTGTTGGACGGGTGCCGCTTGGAGAAATTAGCGCATTTTTAAAGGTTGCAATGATGCACCGCAGACCCCGTTTGGTTTACATGAGCAAGTGCACACATCTAAATGTCTTATTTCCGGTATTTTTTGACCATGGTCCCGAAGGAAACGACTACCTGCGACAGGTAACGCTATCGTCAAGGATCTGACCGCAGATAAATAAACGATTCCTGATTCCAGTGACCTTTAGAGCTAAACTAAAAGATAGGATCTTACCCAAATAATCAGGCTCTCGCACAGCACCGTTTTATTGAAATCCATATCTCCTCTGTGCTATCAGGCAAATATTTCCGTCCACCTGTATTTGCCTAGCGCTCACCAGCACTACGTTCACGTCTATTGCGTTTACGCACTAATTGATACGTAAAGGCTTCGTGAATGTCCGCCGCGGACACATCGCGTGCTGCGTTAATAAGGATTGGGGGATTGACGAGATCAAGAGCGCAACAGCAAGAAATAAAACACCAATGGTGTATTGAGTTCAGGACACCGTGTAGCCAATCAAAACAGAGATCCGAAGAGACTGGCAGAGCAGAGAACACGGATCATGTGGAATAAAGCGTTTGGTTTCCACACTATGGAAACTGAATAGGCTATGGGCACCTAAAAAGTGAAAATAAAATAGCCTACAATGTGTTACAAAAATGTATCATCAAAATACCCAGATTCATCCAAATAAGCACGCTTTAAAAAATATTTAGCCTTAAAAATATTAAGCCTATAAAGACATATTTAAAATGCAAATTTAAGATGATCAGCTGGTACCATCTTGGACCAGCAACAAACAAAAGGTGGTCAATCTGAAATGTAGCCTAGTAGGCTAGTTGGTCATCCAAAAAATGATCAGCTATCGCCATAATGATCATCTTTGACCAGGTAGCCTAATGATTATCTTATTATACCAGCTATGACCAGAAACCATTAAATCATGTTCCAAATCATGTAAATCATTATCATTTTTCAATACTTATTGGGTAAATCTGACAATTTTTTATTTGTTTTAATGTAGTTATTTTTACTTGTCATCCCATAGGGACATTCACTTTTATGCACAGATGCTTTATGATCAACAGTTCCCAAAGACAGGTTTTTTTAAGTAGCCATTTATTTATTTTATTGCCACTGCCACTTATACAAATATGAGTTAAGCTACACTAATGGTACAGAATAAAGGTGACTAAACCTTCAAATTAACTTATTAAAAAAAAAACAAATTGAGAAAATTTTTAACATTGAGTTTAAATAATGATGTACATACTTTAGATTTACACTGATTTGTGTTTTCTGTTGTTAAACATTAAACATTAACGTCTCTCAATCTTTTTATTACCTTTTTGTAATAAAAACATAAGATAAGATTGTGATGTGAAGTCACATGCGTTTACCTGGGATGAGCACATGTGGGAATACTTCATATACAAAATAAGAGACACATTAGTGCCTTTATTGCAAACAATTGCATAATATATAAATAGATAATAATCAATAGAATTAGAAATAAAAATAAATAAAAATAGATAAACTGCATACCTTTAAAGTTTAGATAAATTATTTAATTTATTCACTCCATTTATAATTTCACCATAAAGCCACATATGATAACATTAAATTTCGTCTTCAACCTGTTAACCACATGGGACAGCGTAACTGGTGGCAGTATTCCTTGACTGACATGACACTGGACTTTAAACCATGACAGCCTCCAGATTCTCATTTGGGCCATGGGTCTTTAACCCAGCCCTATGCCATCAAGGCCCTTGTGGATCAACAGCTGCTATTTTCAGCCACAACGACCTTGCGGTTTAGGCAAAAATGAGAAAGGTAAATATTAGCTTGAGAAATTTTTAGCATAAAGCTCCAGGGCAAATGCACTGATATGGAGCCAATTTGGAAGTGGGGTAACTAAGTTACAAAAGCTGTCTCATCAATAAAGAATGTTGATAGATATAAGAAACTTATAAATAACCCACACATGATACACTCTATTTGAGGGTCGATGTGTAATATAATAAGCCTATAGTATTAGTGTAGTATTAAAGCAGGTGTAGATTGTTTTAACCTGCTGGATTGCCTGCATGATTGTTCCAGGCATCCCAGTGAAATGCCTTTCTTTGGTCATCCATATGGGACAGCGTAGATTGTGTAAATGTACAGTAAACCATTGACAGGTTAACCAGACACCTAACCTACTTAAAATAGGAGGAGACTTACAACCTGTGTCTTTGAACCTGTGATAGTGGTCACATGACAAAAATACAACACTGGAGACCGAGAAATCAGTGCAAATACAGTCAATAAACAGATTTTCACATGCATTAACATATTGTAGAGGCCCGTAAGGTTGCAAGCAAGTTTCCTGAATTTCGAAAATCCAACAGGGAATCATTGTGGTTACCTAATCTCCAAAAAAAAGGGGACTGATGCCCTGGTCAATGATTAACCCGTCTGTCAAATTTACTGCGTACAATGCAGCAGTGAGAAAGCATTCCAGTCTCTGCCTTCCACAAGAGAAAGCAACTGAATTACGAACAAGAAACATGCCCACCACCGACAGCTTCCACAACAGGTGAGAGAGACAAACTCTTTGGGTTAGATTTGTATTAATTATATTTCATGCACATTTTTGTGCCCAGTAATCCAATCTGAAACTGTCTGCTATGTAATGTTTAAATGCTGCCATTGGAGGATTTTGTCTGATATAAGGCTATATTTAAAAATTTGAATGATATGCAGCATTATTCATTTTATAAATAATGAAATATTTATATATAGCTATACATGTAATATGATGAAGTGTTGTGTCCTGAGACTGCAGGTTAACTGTGTTATGGTATTGTGGGGCAATAAAAGGCACCACACAGGAACTAAATATTATGACATCAGACAGTTCAGTCATGTCAGTCTAACTTTATTCAGTTCTAAACTGAACTCAGAGTCTTCCAATTCTCAAATACTTTCACATAGGATCATTTTCACAATGTTGTGTTGTTTTAAAGACATAGGATGCTGTATAAGATAACATAACTGCAGGATATCAAGCTATAATAAGATGCAAATATAGTTATTTTCATATCAAAGGCAAATGTTAGTTCAGTAGTACTGACATATTTCAAAGGCTGATGTACTTTAAAGGGGTCATATGATGTTGCTAAAAAGAACATTATTTCGTGTATTTGGTGTAATGAAATGTGTTTATGCGGTTTAAGATAAAAAAAACACACATTATTTTCCACATACTGTACATTATTGTTTCTCCTCTATGCCCCGTCTTTCTGAAATGCGTCGATTTTTACAAAGCTCATCGGTCTGAAAAGCGAGGTGTGCTGTGATTGGCAAGTAAAAGTAGTTTCGCTTTCACAACGAAACACAGTGTCTTCACGACATGGCGGCAGCAACAATACTACAGCGAGAATAAAAGTTACGCCTTCTTTCTTTGCGTGAACATTTGGGCGGCGTTATGCAAATCTTACCACATCGTGACGTAGACATGTGGGGGGGTGTTAGAATAAGCCATTTTAAGGAGGCGTGGTTGACTCTTAACTTTTATAAAGAATATCTCTTTGGATTTGAGACTTTAGTCTTTGCAACTTTACAGATCTTCTTTATGCACCAAGAGCTTGTAACACTCCAAAGAGAAAGGAAAAATTGAAATCGCATCATATGACCCCTTTAAGGCTGTCTGATGTTGCCTTATCTGGCACGAGTAAAACACACAGGTGTGTCAGACAGCTAAATTTAGATTTCATACGTGCTCTTCCAGACTACTCATTGATAAAAAGTGTAATACATTTTGTAAAAAAAAAAAAAAAAGAAAAGCGGGTTGAGATGAATAAATATTTTTATTTTAGGTACTTTTCAATACAGCTTACTCAGAATTTCAAAAGAAAATCTGTAAGCTGTAATGATGATGTTTTAACTCACCTTGCACATATAATGATGATGACCTTATAAACTCTAGTCCTGCATTGTGATTTGAAGTCTCTCAGTTCAACAGAATGGCTGAACATAAAATCCACAGTATTGCATTTTAATAACTGCATCTCTCACTTTTGAAGGTCCTCTCTTCTCTCAAAGATAAGGAGTCAAGGCCAGCCACACAATCCTCACGTGAACAAAAGAGAGGTGAATACACACATTCCCACACTCACATCATGCACTGGCCTCCAAAAGTCTGAGGACTACTAGAAAAATTCTTATATTGTGTATTTTTATTTCATTATTTATAATTAAATGCAGCATTTTCAATTAGAAATGTCTATTTCAGTAAAATACTGCAATACTACAAAATCAAACATTATCCTAGAAATAAATGACACATGCAACAGAGCAATATTTGTATAAAATATATTGTATAAAATTTCATTTATTGCTTTTTTAAAAAAAAATAGTGTTACTCTGAGAACTTGGAAAAGTGAATATTAATCCAGATTAATAATCTTAATTTTATGCTTGCAGGATTTACGTAAAATGTGGTTGCCAGCAGGCAACAGGGACAATCACTGCCCCGTCTGTTTACAGATCGCCAGCTATCCCGTAGAGACCAACTGCGGGCATCTATTCTGTGGTGTGTATCAACCAACTTAAAACACGCATCACTGCAAAAAAAAGAAAAGAAAAGTATTTGCATAAACAGTATCTCATGTCAGTGTTTTACAATGTTATTTACAATCATCATGCTGGTTTACTTTAGCTGAAGGTGCTTTAGACTAATGTAACTGGCGTACTGTGAGAGAGCAGATGGTGGTGGCCATTTACACTCCAAGCACTGAACACTTACCCAGTCATGTGACTCTACAGTGTTGTATATGGAGTTAAATATTATACTGTTGCCATAGTTACGATAGCAGAGTCTCTCACCTGACCCAGATCACGTGAATACACACTCAGAGAGGGAATATTTGTAGATTTATATCAATAGTAAACTACAAGGTTAATACAAAATTCGAAAAAAAATTTATACAAATTCTTGCACCACAGGCACTTTAAATCAGCACATTAAAGAGACTGAAATAAAGAGCAGCAAAGATAATACAAGCAACAAAAATTAGACAAAAATAATGATATGTGCTGCATGTCTCTTTCAGGTTTGATTACCCATTCAATATTTATTATTATTATTCCTTCTAGTCACATCAGCTCTACTAAATATATAAAAAGTAGTGAAACCGACCAGCTACTTTGTTAAATACTTGCTGTTGAGAAAAAAATTAATTGAATGTGATGTGCCAGATTTACCTGAATCAAAACATAAATAGCAACAAACCATATTTTTGTGTGGTTTTAACATGATGTGAATGGTGGAATCCAAATGACATTTCTGAATCACTGAAGCCAATGCATTTCAGTGGAAAAGCACATTTATTTTGATCTATCCGATAAAAATTGTTTAGAATGACCTATTAAAAATAATAACACATTTCTGGCACATGGTAAAGGAGAGGCCCACGCTTATCTGTCTTCTGTCTTTCCCTCTCTAGCACCATGTCTGATATCTTACTGGAAACATTGCTCCTGGTTAGATGCCATCAGCTGTCCTTTGTGCAGACAGACGGTAAGAGATTTCTTAGCTGATACATGCTTCTTAAAGAAAAATAAATAAACATTTTTATTTTGTTTTATTTGATATTTTAGTTCTGAATAAAACTTTTCTCATGCTTTCTTTCTCTTAAATCTTACGTACCCTAAACGTTTAAATGGTAGTGAATGACAATTTTCTGCAAAATTATTAAGCTGCACAACTGTTTTCAACATTGACAATAATAATGAATGTTTCTTAAGGAACCAAATATTAGATTACAAGCATATTAGAATGATTTGATTTGATGATGACTAAAGAATGGAGTAATGGCTGCTGAATGTAGCTTTGCCATCACAGGAGTAAATTACAGTTTAAAGGATATTAAAATAGAAAACAGCTATTTTAAATTGTATTAATATTTCACAATTACTGTTTTTACTGTGTATATATATATATATATATATATATACAGAAAAGGTAAAGCTCTCATTTGTCTTTTATTCTTTCTTTATTCTCAGGTGAATAAGATGTGCCATCTCTTCAGAGAGACCAGAACTGACTGTAAAGAGACAGAAGTGCTCAAACATGTCAGAGACTATAACAAGCGTTACTCTGGAGCACCAAGACAGGTACAAACATTTGCTTAAAGTTGGTCTAAAGCAATAATGTGTCTTTTTTTTAAATGCCATGTCAGACTGTAATCATATCAGTTTGTTTTTTGGGTAGTCAGACTGGCAAACAATGCGATTGTAGCTACTGTAATGCTCTCAAAGACAGGTGACGGCTGACTTGAAAAACTACATTATATAACCATCCTTTGTGTTGACAAACTCGTGGCGCTCCCAGTAAATTTGTACAATTACCATTATTACTTCTCAACAGTGTTTATCATTTTATTTGCTCTGGACTATATCACATCACCACACCTATTTTAGTTCCTGATGCCACAAAGGTTGTGAAACCTCCGGCCAGGAAGGACATAGTTTCCTACAGTTGGAAGACACCCACAGACATGTTTTTATTGTTCAGATACGCAGCACACACTGATATCCCACGTGCTAGTTCATATGCTACAGTATGATTATCATCTTTTCCTTTTTTAGGTAAAGGATTACCTGTGCGATACACCCCTCTTCCTGCTCTTTCTGGTGCGATGGCTGGGGAACATGGGCGGCCTGGTGTGGCTGTTTCTCTTGAGGGTGGCTGTCTGTGGATTTGGCGCTGCCATGTCTTTGGCCTCCCCACTGGAGACTCTTCCTGGGCCGCTGAGCAGTGTGCTGGGCACGCTGGATGATTTTGTAGTGGTCTTCCTTCTTCTCATCTGCCTTATTAACATCAACCAACAGATGGGGCCGCAGAGGACAAGAACACACTCGGTCATGCAGGGTGTGCTGACCGACACGTTGTAGAGGACAGTGATGATGTGCTTACTAGCATGTTGAAATTACACTAATCAACCTTGTTGGCAAAGGTTAACAGTGTTATGGCCTGCTGCACTTTGATCTTATTGAACATGGATTTTCAATGATGATGTGTCTAGAATAGACATACAGCACTAAATGAGATGAGTGGAGTTCTGATGTTTTAAAAACAGCAATTTAAGGTGTTTTATTAAAGACATTGTATATAATAAATGTAAAGTGGTTTTGTAAATATGCAAGTTTATAATAAATATTTATATATATATATAAATTTATTTGTTTTTTTATGGTGTCTGAATACTTGATTCTAGCTGTGCATTTTCCCTCACACACACACACACACACACACACACACACACACACACACATTTTATAATCGTTAATTAAATGCTTTGAATTTAATGCTCTGAAGTGTGTTTGCAGTGTTTCATCAATAAAAACTTGTAGTTGAATAATTTCAATGTATATTTTGCTTTTTTTAAAATAAAAATGGTGATAATGAAATTCAAATAGCACATACATTTAGAATGTGTTTTTCATCAATAAAACTTTTCTCAGTGCAAAGTTAATAATTTCTGGAATGTATATTTTGGATTTTTAAATGAAAAATGGTGATAATCAGCCATTAAATTTTAATTGCATCTCAAAAATGCTCAATAAAGAGTCCATTATAAATTTAGACATGTATATGTTGAGGCATCAGTTCCCAGCAGGACTCTACATGTTAATTCTACTTGAATGCAAACTAAGTCTGTATGTAGGAATGTAAGATTTCAAAAAGTCAAAGTGTCAAATTTTTAAACAAGAATCTTAAAGGAGTAGTTCACCCAAAAATGAACATTCTGTCATTCACTCACCCTCATGTCATTTCAAACCATATTAAGAATGTTGATAACTAAACAAGTTTGGTTCCCATTGACAAAAAATACAATGCAAGTCAATGGGAACCAAAACTGTTTGACTATCAACATTCTTCAAAATACTGTATTTTTGGGTTCAGAAGAAGAAAGATGCATACAGGTTTAAAATGACATGAGGGTGAGTAAATGATGACAATTTTTTGGGTGAACTATCCCTTTAACAAGTTGTCTAGTTAGCCTATTTGTTTAGTTGTCTATCACAACTGTACAGTAGCATATCTCTATGAGCTCTGACACCAGACTGCAGCATTATGGAACATGCTAAGCCACGGTGAGGCCTCCAGTGATCCCCTGAGGTGCTGAGGGGCCCAAGCCCACTGCCAGCCCAGCACGGCCCGCTCTGGATGGGGCATCATAGCCAGGTGACGGCCATCTGCTGAGCAGATGCCTGCAACACCTTGTGCAGAACCATTGGGGTTCATGGGATAGATTTCAGTCGGGTTTCCTGAATCATCCACATAACGCAGAGGAGCCAAAGAAGCACCGATCAGCTTCTTCTGAGCCTCAGGAGAACGAAACTGCATCAGACCTATAGAACAAAAGAGGAGTTTTTAAAGTCTGTGTGAACCGGAAATTGCTGCCAACTTTATTTGTGCAGTGACATATTTCCAAATGAAACGGAATATTGAATAGAAGACAGGGTTTAATTTTAGCCCTCCTCTCCATCTCTCACTAACGGTTGAAGGGGCATGGTTCGCCCAAGCTGTCAAACTGACGTCATCAGAGAAGGAATGCCATTCCAGAGCGGAAGCAAATATTCCGATTTTGATTAAAGGGGTCATATGATGCGATTTCAATTTTTCCTTTCTCTTTGGAGTGTTACAAGCTCTTGGTGCATAAAGAAGATCTGTAAAGTTGCAAAGACTAAAGTCTCAAATCCAAAGAGATATTCTTTCATGTTTTTGTCTCGTCGCTCCGGCCTGACAATATGGTAAAGGGCGTAACATTTCAGTCACACGCTTGAGGTATTCGGCCAATCATAACGCACTGGATAGCTGGCCAATCACAGCACACCTCGCTTTTTAGACCGATGAGCTTGGTAAAAATCGACGCGTTTCAGAAAGGCGGGGCATAGAGGAGAAACAATAAATGTACAATGTAAAATAATGTAAAATAATGTGTTTTTTTTTACCTTAAACCGCATAAACACATTTTATTACACCAAATACACAAAATAATGTTCTTTTTAGCAACATCATATGACCCCTTTAAAGATTACCAAGACAAAAACTTTTTCAGTGGATTAACTTGCATTGATTAATTGTTCTCCTCAAGACTAGCAATATGCGCTAACAAAGTAAATAAAGTCAATTTTGATTTCATTTCATGAGGACCAATGTCAATGTCAAGGTCAATGTCACACAATCATGTTCCTTCACAGAAGAAGCCAAATTACTTGTGTAATCATTGTCAGGTGTGATCGTGGTTAAATTGATGGTGATGCAAGAGTCTTAGGACACAGCTGTGTGATTCTTTTGGATGTACAAAGCCTATCCTGCTCATTAAGTGATTGATAACATCAGGGTTTTGTCACTGAGGCCACACCAACAATTGGTATAAATTCAAAGCCTCTAGAAGTAGTGGCGCATGTTGCTCTTTGAACATGGCTAAGGTGAAGAAGAAAACTCCCTTTTTGATGATGGCTGGAGTTACCGCCGCATAGCCAAGGACGTGAGATGCAGTCCAAGCACTGTAAAGTACACTTTATGCCACCAATTCACACCAGAACCGAAAGGGGAGAGGTCGAAAAAGAAACTTTCAGACAGACAAGTGAAGCATCTCTAAATTCTCAGTCTTAAGGACCAAAGAAAGACCTCATGAGGACTGCGTGACGAGATCAACACCTCGATGACTAATGGTGCAACAGTGTCTTCAAGAACTGTGCATCGGAAACTGGGAGAAAAAGGACTTGTTGGCAGAATAGCAGCAAAAAAGAGAAAAATAGAGTGAAATGCCTGAAATTTGCAAAAGAACACAAGAAATGGACAAAGGAAGATTGGCATAAAGTGTTGTGGAGTGATGAGTCAAAGTTTGAACAGTTTGGCAACAAGCGAATAGCGTATGTTCTGACAGAGAGAGGGGGGGAGATATAAAAATGAGTGTCTCTTGCCAACAGTTAAACACAGAGGGGATAGTATTATGGTGTGGGGTGCCATTTCAGCCTCTGGAATAGGTGACTTAGTGAACATTGATGGCATCATGGATAAGAAAGTATACCACAATATTCTGAGGCACAGAGTACCTTCTGGGAGTCGTCTTATTGGGCCTGGATTTATTTTTCCAAGAGGACAATGACCCTAAACATTCTTCTAACTATTGCCGGAACTACCTGCGATGGAAGGAAACATTGAAAATGATGGACTGGCCCCCTCAAAGTCCGGACCTCAACCCCATCGAGCAAATTTGAGGCGAGTTGGAAAATAAACTGAACAGATCAACTGTACATTCAAAGGAAAGCCTTTGGCTTGAGTTGCAGAAGGCATGGGATAACATTAGTGTTGACGTTTTCAGGAAATATATTAACACGATGCCAGAGAGATATGCTGCTGTAATTGCTGCAAAAGGTGGACATACCAAATATTAACGTTAAAAGTGGATAAAAACAGTATGACTCACTTCATCTGATATTTGTTGTGCTCAGAGCAACCATCTGCATGTTTCATGAACATTATAAAATGAAATCATGTTTTGGAGGCAAAAAAAAAGCCAATATTTTCAGATCTGTCAGGTGTTCTAATAATTTGGGCCACCACTGTATTTATGATGAAAATAATTATTAAAAAGTCTAATATAATTTATAATGAAAAAAAAAAACTATTAAAAAAGTATATTTTTAAAACTATTTTTTTAAAATATATTATATTTTTTCTTCTTCTTATTTTTCTAGTGGTCTCAGACTTTTGGAATTCACTTGCAATAGAAGTAAATGCACTTGTCAAGTATAGTGTTACAATGAACATATTTCTAACCTTCTCCATGAGCGACCCAAACGCCCAGAGCAGATCCCTCCATTCCCTTAAGCATGATGGCCGGAGAGGGCAGGATACCTATACTCACAAACCTTGATTCAAACCGACCAGACTTATTATGGGTCAGAGTAACATCAGAACCTACAATAAAAATGAATAAAAAAATATTTAATTTATAAAAATAAAAGGAACAAGTTAAATTATTGAGGCTGTTGTTGGTATTTACATATGGTGAAACTAAAAGGTTTCTCTCTCACCTCCGGTTTCTCTTTCACCCACCCAGCCAAGCAAAGCCATGAGCTGACACCCGTTACACACTCCTAGACTCAGCGTGTCATCACGATTGCGGAAGTGCTCAAACTCCTCACGAGCCTTGGGGTTAAAGGTCACTGTGGCAGCCCACCCTGATGAATAAGAAAAAGTCAAAGCTTTTGATCATCAGCTGGAGAACAAGTGCTAAGACCCAGTCATTTTCAGTAGGCAGAGTGGCAAGGCCAGTACTAAATAACCTATGACCTGAGTCACAAATCTAAGGTCATTTGAACATTCAATGGTGGGGATGAGTTAATGCTTGTTATCATTATATAGCAAAACTAACATACAGCTCAGCAGTGATATGTAAGATTGCTGCAACATGCAATAGTGTGATTTTCACCTTTAGCTGACCCCAGCACATCTGCATAGCTAAAACCACCCACAAACACCACGGCTCGGAAGGGGTCAAGGGTCATGGAGCCTGAGCACAGGTCCTGCATTGTGACATCCCACACCTACAGATCATACAAGAAAAAAGGTAAAATGTCAAAATTAATTCAACAGCCTTATTAACAGATAAAATGAAAACGTTTAAAAGCAAACCAGCAGCATTTGTGCTATTAGTGAACAAACATCATCCCTAAATCCTTTTAATAAAAAATTACTGACTACAAACTCCAACACATACATATTTAAAAACACAAATCTTGAATCTTTCTTTGTGTAGGTGTGTCTTTACCTCGAATCCAGCCATGAACAGAGAAGCAGACATCTCTCTGTCTCCGTTACTGCCTTCCTCTCTCACAACAGCTGCGCAAGGTTTCCCTGAAGCTGAAACACAAGTCAAATATTTTAACATACAGGTCAAGTATGAATATGGGAAAGATTCAAGATTGTGAAATGGGGTCATGGTCTCACAGAGCTCTTTAATGATGGGTGTTTGGGAGGGGTCAAAGGTGAGCTTGAGGTACTGCTGTGTGCGAGAAGCAAGCCCTTCTTCTTCCTCTTGGACACACAGTGGATTAGCCTGCAGTCGCTCCAGCTGAAAACTAGTGCTTTCCCATATCGCCCTAAGTGTGGGTAGGTGCTCATTCAGCACTTCCTGTCCACAAAGACTCACTCTGACCTACAAGACAGTATGGAGAAGAAATCAGCAGTTATTAAACGCTTTCTCTGCAATCACTGAGGTCCAATAATATTCCACTGAGCTCCATTAATCCATGCATATGCTTTTAGGTGAAAAGAACTCAGCTCACCCTGGCATCAGGTCCAAAACCAGAAGTTCTGCCAATTCTGTGACAGAGGAGACCAGCATGTGTGTATCTCTGACAGACAGTCGATGCGTTTCTCTCACACACCTCCAAAACCAGACCGAGCTCCTCTGAAAAAAGAGCCTCCATCACTGAAAGAGAGGAATGAGGAGAGACATGAGGAAATATCTATAGCTATGTTTCCAGTGCAGCTGCAAATGTATTCTTGTGAAAAATCGGAATAATCGCAAAAACACAAATTTCACTGAATTTTTTTACGCAACGCCAACATTTTCCGCTGGAACGCCACACTCTCATGAACACGCGTACAACAGTTAGCGGAAGCTAGAGATTCCATTTTATGAAGTTTTAAATACAAATATTTTTCTTGCACAAATGCATCGCTTCACTTCCGAAGGCCTTTATTAACCCCCTAGAGCTGTGTGGAATACTTATTATTATGGATGGATGCACTTTTTTGGGATTCAAAATCTCAACCCCCATTCACTGCCACTCTAAAGCTTGGAAGAGCCAGGACATTTTTAATGTAAGTTTAATTGTATTCGTCTGAAAGACGAAAAGTCATTTACTATACACCTGGAGGCTTGAGGCTGAGTAAATCATGGGGTAACTTTCATTTTTGGGTGAATTATCCCTTAATAAAAGATAATGGAACGTCTTACCTTGGATTAAAACACAAATAAGGATGTGTACAGGTAAGTGTCTAGTAGACTAGTAAAAAATGCTATTTTTAAATAAATGCTAACTCAAAATATTAATAAATACGCTAATAGCACATAAATAACAAAATACTTTTTTTTTGGAGACACAATGTATACAGCTCAAAGCAGTTTACGCAATTTATGTGAAAAAAAAAAAAAACTTCCAAAATGCACATGCGGTTATTTTCTATGCAGACTGTAATGAAAAAGTAGATGGAACCTGGCTTATGATGGCTGGCACAAGTAGCTTTAATGAAAAAGTTTCATTTTTTTCCAAAACAAATAATTTTTTTATTACCAACCGTCAACGCCTTCTAAAGGCATGTCGACATCCATACCACGATTCCCTGCAAAGGCCATCTCCAGTAGACAGGAAATGAGCCCTCCATCACTGACATCATGTCCTGCAGTCAGCAGTCGATCTGCAATATAAAGTTAAAATCAACAGATTGTATAGAGATAAAATGCTGTTCTGCTTTGAGAATTGACAGAGTTGGCCCTATTTGAGGAGGAGCAAAAACTGTTCCTAGATCAGGATGAAGTAAAAAAAAAATCATAATAGCACATACTGACCCTGAATCAATGATTGTGTTGTGTTGAAGCAAGCAGAGAGTTTGTCTGGCTGATCCAGATCTGGACTGCTGTCTCCAAGTTGCCCATAACACTGAGCTAGAGCAGAGCCGCCCAGCCTGTATTTACCTGAGCTCACAGGCACATACAGAAGCACACCTGAGAAAGGAAGAGAGTGCATGTGAGAGATGAACACACTAGTATATACTATCAGAAATATAAGACTGATATGAGAGGTTAAAAGTGGTAAAGATTTAGGATCAACCTTTGCCATCAGGGTCGTCCAGGTCAGGGGTCACAGTAGCTGTGATATCAGGACACACAGCATACACAGAGATAACCAGCGAGCCTAAAAACACAAGGAGAGCATTTTGTAGTTTGACATAAAATGCATGCAGGAAATGTCTTATTTATTTACAATAAAAATCACATACAACTAGGTATGTGTAAGGGCAAATGTCTAGTTGAGTACTAGTGACCCCAACTGAAGTAAAACAGCTGTGATACATTTATTTCAGGATTCTCAGATGAATAGAATGTTCAAAAACACAACATTTTTTGTAACATTTTAAATGCATTTACTGCAACTTTTGATCAATTTAATTCAGTAGTATTCATTTATTAATAAAAACCTATCTTACTAACCCCAAGCTTTTAAACAATAGGGTATAAAACACGTGTGACACTCATGCTGTAATTTATGAGTGACCAACTTTTCATTTTTTATGTGTTAGAAGAATCAACTATTGTCTATCCCTAATTCAGATATGCTTAACACTGGTACCTGGGGCCTTGACAGTTTCTCCACTGACACGTGCAGCCATGCTGAGTGAATCTTTTCCCCCGTCCACAGCCACTCCCAGCTGACCCATCACCATACACATGGCCTGACACGCCTCCCACAGGCACGCTCCCTCTCCTGGCAGCTTAGCAGCCCACATCCAGTTACCGCTGCACTTTACATCCTGAGAAGACATGCACAGATATCCTTGGGTGACAAGTGTGTGTGTGTGTGTTTTATTTCTTTCCAAAATTACATGCACTGAGTCACTTAATTTTTCACCCAAAAATGAAAATTCTCTCATTAATTACTGTATTAATTACATTAATGTCATTCCAAACCTGTAATAACTTCGTTCATCTTTGGAACACATATTTTTGATGAAATCCGAGAGCTTTCTGACCCTGCATAGACAGCAATGGTACTACTAACATGTTCAAGGCCCAGAAAGGCAGGAAGGCCATCGTTAAAATAGTCCATGTGACATCAGTGGTTCAACCGTAATTTTATGAAGCTATGAGAATACTTTTTGTGCGCAAAGAAAACAAAAATAACAACCAACTACAATGTTTAAGGCCCTGAAAGGTAGTAAGGACATCATTAAAATAGTCCATGTGACATCAGTGGTTCGACCGTAATTTTATGAAGCTATGAGAATACTTTTTGTGCGCAAAGAAAACAAAAATAACAACTTTTTTCAACATTTTCTTCTCTTCCGTGTCATGCGGTGGTACTGTTGTGAATGCACACCAAAGACTGACATGGAAGAAAAGAAATTGTTGAACAAAGTTGTTATTTTTGTTTTTTCATCAAAACTATCTTAATTTGTGTTCTGAAGATGAATGAAGGTCTTCTGGGTTTGGAACGACATGAGGGTGAATAGTTAATGACAGAATTTGAATTTTTTGGATGAACTATCCCTTTAACATGTTCAAAAATGCGAAGGCTTCTTCACCTTGAGAGCAGACACTCTTGCAAACACCAGGTTAGTGAGAGCTTCTCCCACAGCCATACGAGCCCCAGCTGCTGGTGACACCAGCCCTTTGATTGGCTGCTCGCCTATCGCCGTGGCAGCTCCCTGGAGGCTGAACGGAGACAGGGCAACAACAGCTACATCAGCCAGTGGAGTGTGAAGAGGACCCACACACTGTTGCTGAGCAACCAGACCAGTCACAGATCGATCAACCTGGAACAGATGGTTTTGCGTAAAATGGATTGCATTTAATTTTTCAATTCCTTTGTAATGCCTGTATGTTAGACAAAACAAATAATAATTAAATAATAAATAATTAAATTAACTGAAATATTTAAATACAATTATTAAAAAACTAAATTAAGTTTAAGATGGCAAGATAACGATACATTTTAATGTCTGGATATATCTGGAAGTGTATACATTTGCATTATTCAGAACAGACCTGCAACCTATTTCTGGCCTTCCAGTTGTGTACCACTGCAATATTCAACGATGCAAAAGTCATATATTATTATGCATGTGTTAAGCAGTGAGTATTGTACCTTGTTGGTGAGGTAGCGCTTACTGGCCACTGCAGGCAGCCGGAGAACTCTCTCCAGAGCTGGAAGAACAGAAAGACCCACAGGAAGAGAGAGAGGCTGCAGAGACACAGCCATGCGCTCCAATACAAACTCCTAAAACAATATGTAGACCTGACTGAGTGGAAAGCAATATAAAAGTAAATCCAAAAAGCATAAATCGATCACTTAAATTTGGGAGACTAGACACTGCAGTACAAAAATCAGCCAAGAGAGGGTGCACTGTACCACAATTTCTAACTTTGTCAATTTCTTAGTGAAGTCTTCAATAGCAGATTTAGGCCATGTCTGGTAAAGTTTAAACCTTTTGTGGCATCTTTCCCAGGACCCAATCCAACTCCAAATCAACAGGGCACCGGTCACTATCAAGCCCATTGGTCTGTTTACCGAGGTCGTCCACCAACACAATCTAAAGAGCAATACATGTACATGAGCATGTGTCAAGAAGTGTCCCAAAATACATTTTTAGCTACAAAAAGGTAGTTTGACTCACCTTGCCATCCCCAGTTATCTTGCCCACAAAGTCGACAGGACATTTCTCCCTCTGACACACCCTCTCGAGGAAGCTCCGGTCAGAGGGGCGGAGCAACAGAGCATTACTCTCCTGATACTCCGCCCCCCACAGCTCCAAAACACTGAGGGTGGAGTCACCTCTCTGAGCATTAAGGTAAAATATGTATATGAAATATTTTGACATAAAAATTAAGATACAGATGTTTTATTAAAGTCTTTATCTCACCTTAAACTTGCTAGTATAGATAATGGCACCAGCAGGCTCACTCAGCTCCTTTAACACATTACCTACACAAATAACAAGATGTTTTTATACATTATAACACATTTGTGTTGTTGAGTAGGGAAATACTAAACTTAAAATCACCCATACCATTGCCCCCAGCACCCTGGTCATGAATGCTGCAGATGGGGTTTCCTTCCTCTCGCTCCAGGCAGGCCCTGAGAGCCCGGTTCATCTTTTGCTCCATTTCAGCATCTCCTCTTTGAACTGCGCCAAGATCCCTGGTACTGGAGTTATCACCTTGAACCTACAATAATACATACACACATGTACACATTAAGTTGCATCATTGCACAGTCTATGAAAAATGATGCAACACACAGACATGCTCTGTAAACACAAAAAACCCTGAACTTTAGAGCAGCTTGTAAATTAATTTAGAAAATTTTGTGTACCTTTACAGAAGAGGCAGCTCCTCCGCCAACACCGATCCTGTATACAGGACCTCCAATTTTCACCACCTCCATACCTGCCCAGGACAAGAGAAAAAAAATGGAAGAATGAATAAAGAGAAAAAAGCTGTTTGTATATACTACCATGCACTTTGATGTCAGTAAGTTTTTTTTCTTAAAAAGAAATTAAAACTTTTATTCAACAAGGATGGATTAAATTAATCAAAAGTAGCAGCAAAGACATTTATAGCGTTTAAAAATATATATTCCAAATAAATACTGCTCTTTTGAACTGAAAATTGTATTATGGTTTCCACAAAATGGCAGTAACTGTTTTCAGCATTGATAATAATAAGAAATTACTCTTGAGCACCAAAAATCAGCACATCAGAATGATTTCTGAAAGATCATGTGACAATGAAGACTGGAGTAATGGCGGCAGAAAATTCAGCTTTGCCACTACAGAAATAATAAATCCATTTCTAAATGGAAATTCTGAAACAAATTATAGTGCATTAGGTGTATATTATTCCTTGTGTACCTGGTGAAGCCTGTTCTTTCTTCACATGCTGGTCCTCAATAGAGCCTAGCCCACCACTGAACATGATCGGCTTGATCCACTCCCGTCGTTCACCGTTAGCCAAACACATCCCAAAGGAACGAGCAAAGCCTTAATGGGCATGAAAAGAATAAGTAAACAACTGTAGATATAAGCTAATATCCGCAAAAAAAAAAACAGATAGCTATTGTCCTGTTATATTTCACCTGCTAGAACGGGCTCCCCAAACTTATTTCCGTAGTCAGAGGCTCCATCACTGGCCTCTATGGCCACCTGGAGTGGAGGAGCAAAGCTGGATGGGTACTCCCACCCTTTCTCCTCCCACGGGAGCACAAACCCTGCAGAAGAGAAAAGATCCAGATATGGGAGAGTTTGCTTAGAAACAAAATATGGCAAAGAATGAACTGAGCTGAGTTTTAGGGCTTACCTGGGATATGCAGGTTGCCGAAGCAGTACCCAGCAGTGCCTGCGATCACATGACCACCTTTTCCAGCACTCTGCACATCTCGGATTCGTCCACCTGTACCTGTGGTGGCTCCGCTGAATGGAGCAACACCTGGGCATAATAAAGAGCATTTTATGACTCCAATATAAACGTTATTATTGTTGTAATTGTCAACAAACAAACAAAAAACACAAAAAATTTAATATTATATTAGATTGCACAAAATAAAATGTATGCGACAGAAATATTTTCAAAATCTAAACAAAAAACAAAAGCACAAAATTATGAAAGCTTAATTGAACTTATTTTAAGAAATTAAAATAAACTGAAAATACACAAATAAAAGCCAATTCTAGATATAAAAATACTGTAATAGTATATAAATAATACTATTACTAAAATATAGCACTGTTCAATGCATTATATCATTGAAATATTAGCAAAAATATTTGAATACTTAATTGCTGCGATTAATATTTTGCTTATTGACCATGCTGTCAGTAGTAACTATTTTAATTCTCATTTAAATTAATTTAGGTTGGCCTCTAAACATTTGTAAATAAGCAAGCAGGTTAAATGTATTTAGGATCAGACCGGTGGGGAAGTTGTGCGTCTCTGCAGTGAAGATGACGTGTCTGGTAGCATGTCGGGTTTCATATGGACAGGCCTGCGCAGGGTTTGTGGGATACATACACTCCATCTCCATGCCTTTAATGCCACTACAAACACACAAGAACCACATATTGAGAAATTCTGCCCAAGCGCTGTTCAAATGGGTTGACTTTCACAGAGAAGCATCTAACCTGCTGTTGTCACAGAATTTGATGACATTGTTCTGGTTGCTATGGTGCTGAGTGCCCATAATAAGACTAAAGAGTGTCTCTTTCTGCTCTTCTCCATCAATGATCATTCGCCCTCGGAAGAACCAATGGCGGCTGTGCTCACTGCAGGACAGAGAGAGAGAGAGCACGAGATTGTCATTGTACATGTTATTGCAGATAAAAGACTTCCTTTGGTGTTTATTCTCTGGAGAGCACACACCTGTTGGACTGAGCCAGATCAAAGCATTCTACACTGGTGGGATTCCTTCTCACCCTCTGGAAGAGTGCAGTGTAGTAGTCCAGATCCCAAGAGTCAAACGCCAACCCTGCTCATACATGCAGAAATAGAGAGAGACAGTCAGACAGACAAAAAGCAACCAGATAAACATGAAAAGAAGAAAAAGATAATCAGAAATGGATGCAAAAACAAAATATACTAAACTGACCCTTGCTAAGCTCCTCCTCACTTACTGCTAACCCAGACAAGTTTTATAGAACATCCTGTCCGCCTTATTTTTCAACGCAGAAGTAAGCCGTTTTCTGTGAACGTGTGAGACTTCCGGTTCATTAGCCACAGTAGGGAAATAACAAGAAGAATACCAAAGTGCAGTAATTGGCAAAACTGTTTACACTACAAACCAGTGTGTTCATAATTAAGATAATGCATTAAAATAATATGATAAGACACCAGTTTGCAATATCAAGCAGTAAAACAAGCCGTTTTGTACAGCTAAAAATAGCTGGACGTGAATGACACCGGAAGCCAGTCCCATACAATTTACAAATGGCTGCGCCTGCACTTTAGGGAAAAATAAGGTGGATAGTAACATTATTTATTACAAGTCATAAAATTGCTGTAAGTGAACGAAACTGTTCTTAATGCATTTACTATTGTACTGCAAACTGTTACTTTTGATACTACAATGATGATGTTAACATTGATTTATAATAATAGAATAAACACTTAAATTAACTGTTTAAAAAAAAAACAAAAGTGCTACTGTAAGTGACACAGAAACAAATCTGTACTGCTTTTTTGGATAATTTAAGTAAGATTGCAGTTAAAACTATCAAAACAGAGAGATATTCCATAAACTTTTGTTCAAATGTTTGAGGACGGTAATATTTTAAATACAGTAAAAACTGTAACATTGTGAAATATCACTGCAATTTAAAATATTTCTATTTGAATATATCTTGAAATATAATTTCTTTCTGCGATGGCAAATCTGAATTTTCAGCAGCCATTACTCCAGTCTTCAGTGTCACATGATCCTTTAGAAATCATTCAAATATGCTGATTTGGTGCTAAAGAAAAATTTCTTATTATTATCAATGTTGAAAACAGTTGTGCTGCTTAACAGAAAGTTCAAAAGAACAGCACATATTTTATTATTTTATAATGTAAACATCTTTAATGCCATTTTTGATCAATTTAATATGGCCTTGACACCTTGCTGAATACAAGTATTAATTTCTTTACAAATAAGAAATCTTACTAACCCCAAGCTTTTAAACGGTAGTGTACAACATCAAAGAACAAAACCTCGTCTGAGGAAATTATCAGACTTGTGAAAGGCCAATTCTATATAAAAAAGCTATTCTGATCTATTCTCAAAACAGAAATAGGCCTACATTTAAATTTTAATGGACTGTTAAGGATGTCACGTGATTGTTTTATTTCTAACCCAGTAGGCCTTCATTAATCTGAGATGTAGGCAGTGAGCTTCGGTGTAACCCACCAGCATACTGTCTCTCATACAGTCATTCATTCTTTCCTTTCACACACATCGTGATCTAATCAAATAGGCCCCTCTTTTCTTGTGACATCTAGGCCCAATCCCAATTCTATTTTATACCCCTTCCCCTTGTCCCTTGAAACAGAGTGTCAAGGGGTAGGGGTGAAAATATTCCCCTAAGAATTGGGACACCACTACTATGCCGTCACACGTCATCATACGTCGTCTAGCTCCTACAATACACACACCTATACTGGTGTGCATAGAGCCTTTAATTACCGTTCTATATTAGGTAGGGGAAAGGGGAAGGGCTAAGGGGTAGAATTGGGATTGGGCCCTACTCTTCCTCTAATCATGTTAAGCCTCATGTGACCTTAAAATACTGCATCATTATTTGTAGAAGAAAGAGTTGCAGATTTAATCACTTAATACTGCCTACACACACAGTTCTTAAAGCAGTTGATTAAATAATTTTTCAAATATTTCAGTCTCTTTAGTCTTTAAGAATAATGTCATTTTCATGTAATTCATGTGATACTGCTACTGGTTTTATATCCTTGTACTCGTAATGTAATGGTAAAATCATAAGACGACAGCATCAGGTGGTTATACTAGTACTTAACAGATATGGGAATTTTCCCATATTTTTCCACTTCTGTTAATTTGCCAATGGGATGATGTGGAGTGTCTTAAAGACCAACTATTGGCTGATTAATCTGTCTCTCACTAGGTAAAACCATGGTACTCCAAGCTAAATATTCTCATTATCAAGTTTTTTTTATTTTTTTTTTAGAGGAAATGTGGTTCAGACTCCAAAAACATTTCTTACCAAGTTCATCATTCACCTTCTCTAAGGCAGCACGACCTTTTCCTAGAATGTCCACCTCAAATACTTCCTGTGGCCGAATATCAACAGCAAAAGACGTGATTGGCTGGGAGTAAATGCATTCGGTCATACTGTCATACAAGCAGCAAATCAGTCTCTCCATCTCTCCATCCTTCAATACACCATTAGGTCCTTCCTGAGGCTAGATGGCGATGAAAAAGAGAGCTTTTAATCAAAATGGGTGGAAAAAAATATCACTGAAATGTAAAGCTATTTAAAGCTATTCTCTGACCTTGATCAAATGCCTGCGGGAGAGCTCCACTCTCGTCACCCGGCTCAGACCTGCGCTTCGGCAGATGGACACTGCATTGGTGGACCAAGCAGTGGAGAAGTTCAACCTACAAAGGTCAAGATATAATTGAAACATGTGATGCGAGTTATAATAAAGATCACAATGCCATACCATCATGATAAGACAGTGGTAGGTAGAGGTTACCTGGGTCCAATCTCCACCATTCTTGCCCCATCCTCTGGTTTTAAAGTAGGCTCCTCAGACAGACTGACAGAAAGAGGAGTGAACAACCAGCACAAAATACCTTTATGCTCCACACTCAAAGAGTCAGACCCTGGGAGAGAAAGAGATGATGATGAGATGACAAAGATGAAGACAGACACTAATGGATGAGAACAACACTTGAACAAAACTGAGCTACATGATGACACTACTGCTTTCCTTAGATCTGCTTTATAGCTGAATTTAATTGGTTTCATAATTGATCAACTCTGCAACAATGACAGTTATTGAACTAAACTGTATCAACACTGAACTGGCTTAAGCTGAAATAGATTTGCTTTTTAAGTGAGTCTTGTCTTTTTTAGAGCCGCTTTACAGCTGAAATTGTATTCATTTCACTATTGAAGAACTCTGCAACATTTATACTGTTATTTTCCTTTTATTACGGCTTTGAAACAATATGAATTGTAAAATGCAATGTAAATAAATGTGATTTAAACTTTTTGCTATTTCTACACAATATTCTCTCACCGTCCAGCTCTACATTGTAGCAAAGCTCTGTTGTTATCGTGACATCTGGATACAGTTGTGCGATTCTTCGTATGACCCGACCCTCCCCGATCTCCTCTCTTCTGTAGAACCACAGGACAGACATGATCCTGAAAAAAAGACAGCAAGAGAATATCCATAACTAGTGCTGCTTACTTTTTTCACTATGCATACTGGGGCATAATAGGGAAAGCATTTCCTGACTTACCTTAAATTTATCAGCAATTAATAATAATCATAATAATAAAAACTCAGCTTAGTCAGTTAATTTATTTCAAAAAGAAAGGTTTTAGATTACTAGTAATGATTGGCTTCTATGGGGAATAAGGGATGAGCTAAGTCAGGGGTCAAACAAATAATGTGTGGGTTGCATCACAAGGCAGACAATCACAGCCTAGTCAGAGGTCACCTATTCAAGATAACCCTCAAGCATCCTTCGTATAACAGCCCTTAATCAGTCCTTCGTGGACAAATTTGGGCACGAAGGTCTCAGGTGTGATCCCAATTTTTTTTAAATAAATGTCTTATCACCATCTTCGATAAAATAAAATCGATCAATTTATGCAATTTTTTTATTTATTTACCTCTAAAAGTACCATATTTTTATGTAAAATATGCTTATTTTTGTGTTATATTTAATATTTCTTTTACTTCAGTAAAAAAAAATAATTCCAGTAAGTTAAAGGGTTAGTTCCCCCTAAAATGAAAATTAGGCTGCGTTTTACTCACCCCCAATGCATCCTAGGTGTATATGACTTTCTTCTTTCAGACGAATCCAGTCGGAGTTATATAAAAAATTGTATTTGATCTTTCAAGCTCTATCGTTGCACTCAGCGCGTGTTGCATTGCTTCTGTCCAAAAGACGTGAAATAAATAGCACCCTTCCATAAAAAAAAAGTGTCTCACACGGCTCCGGGGGGGGGGACAAAGGCCTCCTGTAGCGAATCTATGCGTTTTTGTAAGAAAAATATCCATATTCAAACGTAATAATCACTTGAATGTAGCTTGCGCCAACAGTTGTACACAGAAGCAGTTCCGCTTTTGATCCTGTAACCAAACGTTGGTTTTCACGAGACTCACCAGCGCATGCGCAACGTTGACCTCATACGTCATGCTCCCGGAACTGCTTCTGTGTACAACTGCTGGCGCAAGTTTTCAATGGCTTTTTTGTGGGTGTGGGTGTGTGTGTGTGTGTGTGTGTGAGAGAAAGAGAGAGAGTGTGATTGCTTGACACATTGAGAATGTTGTATAGGCTCACCCCTTCATTTATGGGTGTGCTTGATCTGCATTGTGTTGGATTTATTGGACAAATAAAAAAAAATGCTTTGAATTTCAGTATTTCCTATTCATTTCCTATGGGAGAAATTTAGGAGTTTTTTTTTTTCAACCACTTAACTTTGTTGAATCAAGTCCTCTATTTTTTTGTGTGTTCAGGTGGCAAACTTAGGAAAAGCAGCCAAGTCTTGAACCGCTCAAATTAAGGAAACTATAAAAAAAAGTAGAAGAAAGATTTTGCCCAGATTTGTCCAGAAAGATTTTTAATGTAAAATGTTTATTTTTTAAGTTTAAGTTTTTTTGAGAAAGTAAAAATGCACAAAGTTCCCTGTGACGGGTAGGTTTAGGTGTAGGGTGATAGAAAATACGGTTTGTTCAGTATAGAAACCATTACGCCTATGGAGAGTCCCGACAAGGATAGCTAACCAGACGTGTGTATGTTTGACACATTGAGAATGCTGTATAGGCTCAAACCTTCATTTCTGTGTATGTTTGACGCTGCATTGTGTTGGATTTATTGATTTTTATTGGACAAATAAAAAAAATGCTTTGAATTTTGGTATTTCCCATTCATTCCCTATGGGTGCCCATTTTTGGGCACAAAGGTCAAATTAAAGGGGTCATATGATGCGATTTCATTTTTTCCTTTCTCTTTAGAGTGTTACAAGCTCTTGGTGCATAAAGAAGATCTGTAAAGTTGCAAAGACTAAAGTCTCAAATCCAAAGAGATATTCTTTATAAAAGTTAAGAGTTAGCCACACCTACCTAAAACGGCTCGTTCGAACACGCCCCCACATACCTACCTCACTATGTGGGAAGATAATAATGTGTTTTTTTAACTTTAAACCGCATAAACACATTTCATTACACCAAATACACAAAATTATGTTCTTTTTAGCAGCATCATATGACCCCTTTAAGGAGTGTTTTTTTCCAACCACTTAACATCGTTGAATCGAGTCCTCTTTTTTGTGTGTTCAGGTGGCAAACTTTCGAAAAGTAGCCAAGTCTTGAACCGCTCAGATTAAGGAAACTATATATAAAAATTTTTAAAAAAAAAATAAATAAATAAAAAATTTGCCCAAATTTGTCCCGAAGGATGATTGAGGGTTAAAAGAAAAGCGTTAATGGGTTAGACTGAAAGATCAACTTAATTTAAACGGCACGAATAAATGATAATACCACGACAAATACTCTTAGTACGCACTGTTAACAATAAGTATCATATACTAATAACTGAACACTGAGAAGTTTGTCGAGAAGTAACTAACTGCCTGCGAGTTGTTTACAAACTTTTCGGTGCATATTATATCACAGCCATTAACAATACATACTGTAATGGTAACTTAGCAAAACAAGTATGTTTATAACTTGTCTCTGCTTCAAAATGGTAAGCAAGTATCTTACTTGACGGATGCTCGAGTTGTCCTCTGGTAGACTCGTCAGATGTGTGATGATGTTGTCCACTGTAGACGCCACTCAGATCCACGTGTGTGGATTATACACGAACCTTCCGCCACAAGGACCAGCCTCTGTGCGCATGCGCACATATCTGTGCTTGATTAGATAGTACCCATAGAAATATTACTGACTCTATCACATCTAAATGAACATACTGATAATTGAGGGCCAATCATATGAAAGATTCATTTAGACCACTTCAAATGAAAGTTCGGGGATATATGAGGGTGGGTAGTTGGGCACTAGCACGTCACTGGCACTTTTGTCCTTTTCGTATACACTATATTAACCTTTGAGAATAATTTATAACAGCCAAATTTGTTTGTTTTGGGACGGTCTAACATGGACTTTTTAATTATATTATTCATAGTCACACAATGAATTTTCAAATTTGCTATATTAATTTTGCTAATGTTTAGAACGCCAAAGATTTAACATAAAAATAATTAATATTGCATAAAACATTTTAGTTTTCACGTCATCCAGCCAGTCACAGTCATCGTTCTTGAGGTTAGACAGCCAATCAGAATGTTTCTTGTACACACTCCTCTGTCAAACATGGCGGCGTGCACAAGTAGGACGAGAGAAATGATGGGCTTGCTACGAATTTTAAGACATTTCCCTCAGAACGAACGTATGTTACTCTGCTTTATATTCCCCATTACCAAATCCATATTAGATGGTATTAACAGAAAAGACCACTAATGAGACGATCATTAAAACAATAATCTGCTCAAGTGAATAGCTCTGCGTTTACAGAGTTTACAGCCCGTTGTAATGAATAAGTTAACTATTACTGATACCTAACATGATTTGTACACATACACAGTATTTATTTTATTCCTAGGACTTCTGTCGACGTCTATACTGAGGCACGATGCAGCGTCAGATGGACCTCCAAAATTCACTCCTCCAACCAAACCAGTTATAGACAAAACACAGAAAGAAGCATCTCTGCGACGGTATGTGTGTTGTTGTTGAGTAAATGCATATGATTGTGCTTTAGTTTACACCTGCCAGCTTCTTGAGGTATAACAGGTTCATTAGAAAGGGTTTATTGGAACCTGTCGCTCAATCAGCATATAACATGTATAAATGACATGTAGTTTGCAACATTTGTAGAAATGTGAAAGATTAAGAAAAATTTGAGCAAGACTGTAACTGTTAAATGAATAATGAAAGAAATAGTTTAAACTAGAATTTACTGTAGTCATTTTGAGCTATTTGCAAATAATATTTTTATTTTAAAATATGCAAACATTCACTTTTAATTGTATGCCTAATATGTAGAAAATGACATGAACCATTTAAAAGGTAGCCTGAATTTTCCAATTTTTGACAAAGTTTGCATCACTGGATGTTACTGTCAGCGGTTTAATATTTCTATCATAAAACTTTTATTAGTAACATGTTTCATAATTCAGTTGTTTTACAAAATAAATGTCTGAATAGGTTTTTGAGTCCAGAGTTCATCCCTCCTCGTCAGCGCACAAACCCTGTGAAATTTTCAGTAGAACGGAAAGACATGATACAGAGACGAAAAGTTCTCAACATTCCAGAGTTTTACGTTGGTAAGAAATACTGATGATTTGTAACACACTGCAAGACTCCTCGGTTTTATGGTGATTTGTGATTGAAAAATGTCCCTTTCTGTTCCTCCTTAAATATTCTCTTTATTGTTTCATGTAGGCAGTATTTTAGCAGTGACCATGACTGATCCTCATGTGAACGTGAACTTGAATCGCTTTGTTGGAATCTGCATTCAGCGCTCTGGAAAAGGATTGGGTGCTACTTTTATACTTAGGAATATTGTTGATGGCCAAGGTAAAAAAAAAAAAAAACTTGTAACATTTCATTTTACTTTTTTTTTTTTGTTTCGTTGCATTATCTGTTCGGTAGTGCTGCAACAACTACAATTTTTATTTATTTATAATACAATAATTAAAAGACATAATTGACAGATTAATTGATTATCAACATAATCCTCAATTGCAACCCTACTGTTCTGATTTGTACTGGTTTCAGTTTAATCATAGTATCCACTATGCATGGAATCTAATGCTTTTTGAGTTTTGTTGCCATTTTGTTATCAAATGCATAGTAATAAGTTTTCGTTCACTGTAGGAGTGGAGATATGCTATGAATTGTACAATCCACGTATGTGTAAGATTGAAGTGTTGAAGGTGGAGAAGAGACTGGACGACAATCTCATGTACTTGAGAGATGCTCTTCCTGAGTACAGCTCCTTCAACTTTGACATGCAACCTGTCCATTATGAAATAACAGGAGACGTTCCGGTCAGTCCGGTAAGGCGTTCTAGTTAAACATTTCTCATCTGTAACGGTAAATTGTACACCTGTGGTGTTCAGCCACTACATTTAAAAAGTTTCCTGTCGGTTTCTCTCTTTCTCTTGTAGTTAAAAATAAAAATGAAGCCAAAGCCATGGTCTAAACGTTGGGAGCGCCCCAAGTTTAACATTAAGGGTATCCGCTTTGACCTATGTTTGACTCTGGAGATGACGGAGCATGCTCAAAAGTGGGCAGAACCGTGGAGGCCGTACGATATGCTGAAGGAGTATGACACATTCAGTCTAGAGGAGCAGATCTTCAAGGAGGTACAGGAAAATCTCAGAAAGTGAACAGTCCATAGAAACCACTTCCAGCCTGGACAGAGACAATCCCTTTGAAGGGACATGAGGCTGAGGTGACACCTTTAAAGATGCTGAAAAGATCTGACTTTGGTGAGACATGCTGATGTGGTTCTGGTTCTGGGGTTTGCCTCAAAATGGATTCTGGAGATACATTCAGATGACTACATATGATACATCGGAACTTTTCATGTGTGTGTATTTTACATGCTTCTCACCAGCTCAACCGCTGATGCTTATCTACAAATAACCATCCTAAATTAAAATAATATCAATCATTTCTTTGCTGTTGTTTATCGTCTTATATTTGTGCCATTAGTGTCTGCAAATGCAGTTGTGTAAGCAGTGATACTGCTGCCTTGCAATTAGTCACTGTTAGCAATAGAGGGCAGCAGAGAACACTCCAAAAAAATGGTAATTGATATCTGAATAGCAAATAAAATATCCTAAATAATTATACCTTAATTCTATATTCAAAAGTAATGAAATTGTTTAGAAGTTATTTCATGTAGTCTAATTTAGCAGTTTTTTACAGTCTGAAAATAAATTACACTACTATTCAAAGTTTGTGATTACTACGATTTTTTTTTTTAAGAGATTAAGAGACTTCAAATAAATGCTATTTTTTTTTTTTTTTTTAGCTTTTGTCACAAATTGTCAAGTTGCACTACTGTTCAAAAATGTGTGGTCAGTACTTTTTTTTTTTATAAGAAACAGAAAGTATGCATGAAATTGCTCAAAAGCGACAGTAAAGACATTTATAATGTTACAAAAATCCCTATTTCAAATAAATGCTGGTCTTTTGAATTTTCTATTCATCAAAGAATCACAAAAAAGCATTACATTTACATTTAGTCATTTAGCAGATGCTTTTATCCAAAGCGACTTACAAATGAGGACAATGGAAGCAATCAAAATCAACAAAAGAGCAATGATATGCAAGTGCTATGACAAGTCTCAGTTAGCTTAACGCAGTACACTTATTATTACATTACATATATTAAAATAGGAAACTTTTATAATATTTCTTAAAATTAAAGTTTTTACCATTTCTTTTCTTGTCTTTTTTTAATCAAATGAATGGAGCCTTGGTGAAACATTTAAGCTTTTCAATAATGTAAATGAAAAGGAGGAGGCAGTTTTGGGCTGTTTTCTACATGGAATGGAATTCATGGAATAATATTAATTGAGAAACTGAGACTTAGATTTAATATGACCCAATTATTTATATGTATAGGTTAAAGACTATTAAAAAGTAACACGCATATTCATTTACTCTATGGTATAGAGTAAATTAATATTTATTTCCTCTTTAATAGTCTAGTAGTTAATATACGTTTAATATTCATAGTTTAATAGCTGAGTAAAACAACTTAAACCAGCATGATAAGATGGCTGTAGAGTGGTTCTGGGCACTTTTCAACCCAAAGCTTACCTAACTAAACTCAGGCTGGGACAGCAGTAGACGAATTTAGGCTGGTTTAGTATGTTTCTCAGTGCAGTGCTTTAATACAAAATTCGCAACGTCTTGAAATACAGCAGCTGTTCAGTGAACATCTCGCTAAACTCCACTTAAACAAAGGTGTGCACAGATTTTCATATCAGTGACTTCTAATGTCCAGACGTGCTATTTCAGTTCAGACCCTGTGCTCGAAATGTATAATCCACAGCGTGAATTTGTCACATTATTTTGGTGACGGTATTTTGTCCTAAATCTCGTGCACGTCTGTGCGCGCGAAGCTCCGCCCATCCTGCTGTTGTCAGTGACGTCAGCCCTATCACTTGTGGGTACTAGTGAAACGACGCCGCAGTCCGCGGTCTATTCTGCAGTGAGCAGGTACAGCCGGTCCTTCACCTGGATACCAAAACAACACGTCTCCCGTTATCCGAGGATATTTTCGGTTACGCTGGCTCTGTTTTTATGAAATCACAATAACACTGTGTCGTTCTCTTTCGCGATATGCACGGTAAGCGTTTATCATTTGCAGTTCCCTATAGGTTAGCTACTCTATTGTGATGCTTGCAAAAAGGTTGCCGTCTATTGTTAATATTATATATGTTCAATGTTTAATGAGCATTTTTTAGACGCTTAATCATTTTGTCCGAGAGAAAAGAGCGCAGTTTCGGAACAAAAGCCCGTAACGTGTTCGAGAAGGAGCGGAATCGCTGTCATTGATTTCAATCACACAACGGACAAACTTGTTGTGCAGGTTGTGAATTTATACAGCAACTCAATCCGGTTTAAGCTCTATAATGAGCTGGATCATTGTAAGTGTTTCCCAGCGGGACGCTGAAAGTGTCGTCAGAGATGCAACACACCTGTCCCACTAGTGCACCTGCTTCCAGGATACCTGTGTCTACAATGACCCTTATCATCCAGCCTCATTCCATATAGAAAATGTACTTTTAGTTAGATAACAGATGCCTCATTTATTTGCCAAATTAACGCTTAGTTCATGCAGAGTTCATGTTACATGGATGTTAATGTTACATAGGGATTATAATTACATAGGGATTAGCCTACATACACATTTTTATTCAGGATTAAAGTTATATTTTTAATTTATGCTTGGCACATGTTGTGGAGTTAAAACACTTTTTAAAACACAGTTTGGTTGTGAAACAACAAACAGAAAAGATTGATGATCAGTTTTTTCATGAGTAATTAAAAAATGAGATATTTTCACAGTGAATTAAAAATATTTTAACATTAGGCTAACTAAACTTGTCACTGTTGCCAGTATTTTATAGTATTTTTTGTTATTATGTAGGTAGACAGATAGATTTTTTTATTTGTTTATTTAATTTATTTACTTATTTTTGCTTTTTCCTGTTTTTAATGTCTCATCCAGATATTCAGGACTGGCTGATTTGTAAAATATTACATTTGGTCCCTAAATCAGCCTGTGAAAAACAATACTGTTTGCCCCTAATATGAATATTGTGGGGTTTGTGTCATGTGAAGACATGTATTTAAGATGGTAAGATCTAAAAGCTAATTAAAATTAATTCTTATTTTGTACTACATATCCCAACCAGCCCTGAAACTAATGTAAATAGTTTGATAGTTTTAATGAGGTCCTATTAGTTAATGCATTAATTAACAATGAGCAATACATTTATTTTAGTTTTTGTTGGTAATGTTAGTTCATGCTATCTCAGCTCCTTTAAATAATATTAAAATATACAGCTTTTAATTTCTATAATGTATTAGTAAATGTTGAAATTAACATTAACTAAGATTAATAAATGCTTTAGAAAGATTTTTCATTGTTGGTATATGTTAACTAATGTATTGTTAACAAAATAGAACCCTGTTGTAAAAGGATCAAGAGGGCCAACACAACTTTGTGACACCTAGTTGTGAGTCAGAAAAGAAATTTTGGTTTCATCATGTCGTTCAATAGTATTGCTCAGAACTTACTCACTAGATTACCCTGTAATGAGAAGTGTGACCCAGGCTATTTCCTTTGAAGTTTTTTAGATTCACAGACTGTTGTAGAAGTAGGTTATGTAGTGTGTGCCAACCGGCATATATTCTCGTAACTCTCTCCCTCCAAGGCTAGCGCTGTTAATCAAAGCATAGAGGCTACAATCTGTTTCGGCTCTTGCATCCTCTCAGTATGTGGGGCATGGGCCAGTCGCAGTAGTAAATAACCTGCGTGATGAATGGATGAGTCTGGTCAGGGGAAATATGCTCACCGTCATTTCTTTTCTCTTATCGGTACGGTGATAAACTCACCACTGTGAAATACGTCAAGATGGCTACATTTATCATCGTCAGTTGTTGTTCATTTGCTGACAGACTTGGCTTTGTATGTAATGATCTCGGGTGGCAATCAGTTATTTTGTTTTAAAAGCATCAGTGGTCTGGAATAATGCTGTGTTGTTTTAATGTTTGCTTCGATTCTCTCTGAGATTTTTGAGGCCTAATCTTTGTGTAAATGTCAGCGGAATTTATACCTTATTGCGATTGTTCTTTGAAAACGTAAATCCTTTGCAAGTCAGAATTGTGCTGACATCACATGCATATGCACTATGCAGACAAGGCCTTTATCTAAAGCATCTATGCAGATGACATCATTTCCTGTAAGATTAATAGTGGTAATGTTCATGTGTACAAGATGTATCATATTGCTGTGTACACTATCGTTTGGGGTCAGTAAGATTTTTTTGTTTGTTTGTTTTAAAAACAATTAACACTTTTATTCAGCAAGGATGCAGTTCTTTTGATCGTGTTGTTCACCAAAGAATCCTGATAATAATGTATCTGTTTCCACAAAAATATTAAGCAGAATAACTTTTTTCAACATTGATAATAAATAATTGATAAAAAAAGAAATGTTTCTTGAGCACCAAATCAGCATATTAGACTGATTTCTGAAGGATCATGTGACATTGAAAACTGGATTAATGGCTGCTGAAAATTCAGCTTTGCATCACAGGAATAAATTACATTTTGAAATGTATTCAAATAGAACACAGTCATTTTGAAATTGCAATAATATTTCCACAATATTACCGTGTTTACTGCATTTTGATCAAATAAGTGCAGCCTTAGAAAGCATAAGAGACTGCATTCAAAACCATCAAAAAAATCTTACTGATCCCAAACTTTTGAATTAGAGTGTATGTAATGTGTACGTATGAATAACTGAGAATGCACTGATGAAAATGAATTAAAATATTGTGAATTTGACTTGACATCATCTCAGGCAGAGATTTGCAGGCAGTCTGAAGTAAGTGCCTAATATAAAGTGTGTATGTGGATGGTTGATGTGACATGCTTTCTATTTGAGTTTCATATCTCATTCGCAAGATTTTTCACTCTTGAATGCCAACCACCCATGTTCTGTGCGATTACTGGTGTGTGTGTGAATGTCCCAGTGGGAACAGGGTGGAGTGCCCCAGAAATATGCCTTATATGTCACACACACACACACACACACACTAGAGGATGTTGGCTGCCCTAAATACCGATAGTAGTGTGTGTGTGATAGTTTACCAGAGAGATATAAAGAGGAGAGAAAGGGATAAAGAAAGGGAATGAAATGGTGTGTTGTGACAATGTGTCCTCAAAACACTTTTTAATATAATCAAATCTGCGAGCTTCAAATTCTCTTGTGTCATCCAGAACACCACAATCTCGTACTGTGAATATCAATCGAGTTACTGAGTTACAGTTACAAAGCTTCACTACTGTTCTTGTTCACCTTCAAATAAAAAAGTTTCTCTAAGCTTGTTGTGCACCTCTGTTAAGGAAAAAAAAAGATATTCTGCGTGGAATAAGAATAAGAATAATAGACGTGCCTCTGAACTTAAAAAAGTTGGATGGTGGACTTGAGTAAAATGAAGTGCAGTAGAGAAGACAAGTGGTTCCTTGAACATGCACTTTCAAGAGAAAGTGGCCCCTGCCTTCTGTGCTACTGTTTATACAGACACGCATGCTGTGAACTATGAGAAAAAGCATGTTAAAGGGAACTGAAGCACAAGCGTTATTTGTGTAACTCCACTTTAGATGTGTGTTGGTGATAAGAGATGAGAGGTATAAGATCTGTTGCTGCAGTTCACCTGCCTGCATTACAATTAATAAAAAAGTGTACAGAAATGCACTTGGAGTACTTGCGACTGTCATGTTTAGACAAATTCCCTTCCAGTCCGTTAATTTCATCTGACAGTCTTCTTGATAACAATATTTGGCAGCTCTTTTTTATTTTTCAATACAAAACTGTACTAAACATCTCTGTATGAACTCGTTTTTGTTTCAAGTTTTCTGTTGTTACCGCTATCGGTAGAGTTTAGTGTAGGTGGTACATTATTTTCAAAGGATAGCGCTTTAACCTTTTAGCTCCACTCACCAGACATTTCATTTTAGATCTGCCACAACCAATGTAATAAAATCTATTTCAGGTAAAATTTAGCAGAGTTTTAGTGATAATCACTGGACATTTAACTTTAAAAGTGTCACAAAATGAACAAGAACCATCGCAATATCATTTAGCAAAAACTTTTTTCCAGTGAGCCTGGGTTGCAAATTTGAGCTAGTGGGTTCCCACTGGTATTTTTAACATGGTTTTAGAAAAGCTTTTATTAGTATTATTATTATGTATTTCAGTAAAATATGGTCTGTACAACATGAATTACACACAGTAATATGTGTTGTTTAAAAAATTTGCTAACCAGTTGCTAAATAAATATTTTGAGCTGGTGTTTTTGACGAATCATACATGTACAATAGCAAAATCTTAACGTTTTAAAACACACAGTTTTAAATTTGTTTTCAAATTTCATGGTTAAGGTATGCGTTTTGAGTGAAATTAGTGTTGTAAAACTGTCTTCAAGCATTATTAACCACAGAGATTAAAGCCATGAGGGAAACCCATGGCGAATTAGCCTCCCATTAGCGAATTAGCCCCAAATTGACATTACAAATTAAGTGGTGTACAAGTATGCAGTTTCCATCTTTTTAATGGGCATAAAAACAGAAATCTTCCAAATGAAAAGATTTAGTTTCAACAACGGCAATAAATTCAGCAAGAAAATAGAACAGTAGTATAGTAAAATTAGTACTCATAGAATTAGCATTCATTTAGCTGCCTCACTTTTCACCTGTGGATATGCTGCTGTTTATTTTGCCAGTGTCTGGAGATAAATATGAATCTGTTAATCATACAGATATAATATAGAGATTTGCCGCTCTGTTTTATTTTGTGTTGGTGTGTTGGTGTTTTGCTGTTCACTTTCACCTCTGCAGCATCATTCAGTACAACTCTCTGAATGGCTAGTGTGGTCTCTGCTGGCATGTTTCATATGCTTGTTTCCTGTGTGGACAGAGGAGTCCTTATTCCCTTTCTTTGCACAAAGCATGCTGGGTAGTACACTCAGAACAGACATGTGCTGTGTGAGGAGAGTGATATGTTGAATGCTGATTTGCTAGTGCCGCAGGTGTCCATCACTAACATTTCAAGGGACATTTGTATGTGGCTGTGCAAGATGAAATGAAGTAGAAGGACGGGACAGACACTCCTTTGGCACAATGAAAGAGAGAGGAAGGTTTCTAGGAGAACTCACACTGGTAGAATTTAGCGTTACCTGTTGTTTCTGACATGAGTGTTGCTGAATGTGAGGTTTGGGGCTGTTTTGACTGAAAGATTTTGGGTGGGGTGGCGTTAGTGTGTTTGTGTATGTAAAGGAGAGCTTATATCATGTTCCATGGCTTGAAGGCTCAGACTCTGTTTGCAGTTGTAATGCCAACTCTGGTCTTACACATACAGAAACACACATTCACACTGCATGCATAATAGTGATATTGTCCATACTGACACAAATGAGGAAGCGTTCTAGGTAACAAATGACAATTAAAGGCTTTCTAGTACCCCACAGTAAGACTCAATACCCAATTCAATACTCCTTTTGAGAACAACCAGAAATGTATCTCATTTAGCATGCTTAAAGTAGTCATTATTACACTTTCAAACAATCAATGCTATGGGTAAAAAATAGACTCAGCAAGTAGCTTCATCTCTGAATTGGACATTTAATTAAAGACATTTAATGTTGAGAAAATAGGAAATATACACATAAATATACATCTTATAGGCATATGAAATATTAAATATTTGTGTGTATGTAAATATATATGAACAAGTGTAATTTTTATAATTGTTGACAGCCTTAATATAGACTTATTTATATATATATATATATATACACATATTTTTATATCTATATTGGTTTTAAACTACAACTATATATTATAGATTAATAATTACTATATATAGTTTCATGATAATAATCTTTATTTCAGATATGTACATTTAGGTTTATCATCCAAAAGTATCATTTTATTGGTTCCCACAAATCCATGACCTTGGTACCAATGCATTACTTTAGGAATACACCATAAAATATACAGTAGCTGCCTTTCCTTGTTTATACTATCTAATGAAACCCCTTGGTTGTTATAAAGAGACTTACTGATTCAGAGAAGGAGCGGTTTCTAACTTCATGTCTCTCTGTCTTTGTAGTGAATGTGATCAGTTTTTGTATCTGTGCAGCCCGAATCTCAAGTAATGTTTTCTCAGAGCTTCGGGGAGACATATTTGTGTGGGTGTAAATAGAAATGTTGCTGCTGCCTATCATAAATTTATTGCACTAAAACTGTGAGACTCACAGTGACTTTAATTTCAGTTAGAAAGAGCATTGCATAGATGAATGTGGGGATTCACTCCAAATTATCGTTCTGTGTACGGATTTTAAGAGCCATTCCCAAAATCACAGAGTCTGGCTTTTTAAGTAAACTACTGTCAAGAGAGGCAATAAACTAACAGTGTTACTTGTGTTAACATTTGATTGATCCTATGTGTATTCGGATATAGAATGTGGTTTTCACTCATAGAATAGGATTAAGCACTCAGAATAAGAGTGACAATGTATTTAGCTGCAGTGTGTACGTGGCCAGAAAAAGCAAGAGAGGTATATTAGAGTTACTCTAATAAACATGGATCTGCAGGCTGTGCTATGAGATCACTGATGTACGAAGTCTTCTCCTCTCCTCTTCTCTCTCGCCTCATCTCTGCAGCATTAGACAGAGAGACCCAATTTAATATTCAATCTAGTTTAGTCTACATGAGAACAGTGAAATTGAGAATGGAATTTAGAGAGCAGTTTTTAATAAGCAATTCATCCTGGGTCCATTACACCTCTGAACCTCTTATCCACATCCCGAGCCTTTCTAGAGCACAAGTTGTTCTAGAAAAATTTCTGAATTAAAAAATAGAAATGACTCCCTCCCTGATTCCCATAAACACTCCAGTTATCGTGAACAATGTGTCTGAATGGACTGGGGATGATATTTGTTTGTCTGTGCAGCTTTATGCAAATTATGTGGTGGATTATATAAAGCTGATTTAGAAATGAATGAGAATATTCCCCCTGTTCAACTAGTAATAGCATGCAAATGTCAGGTATTGGCTATGTGCATAATATAAATGAGCTAAGAATTCCATGACTGTGTGTTTTTCTTTGACCTTTAGTTTTGTGTTTTCCGTGGATGTTTTTTTTTCTTTTCTTTTTTTATACACATTTAACAAAAGTTGAACAGTCACTTTAGCTTTGAACATCATATTTAAATTTTTATATCTCTCTTATACTCTCCCTAATATGTTATAGGGAAGTTTTTCATTTTAATTCCCTTATATTGACGACTGGAAGAAAATCTCAGTTTATGCCCTGAATGAAATAATTGGGTTAAACTGAATAAGAAAAATGTTTTGTCAATGTCTGTGTATGTGGATGTGGTCTGTCGGCCTATATGTGTGTGTTAAAGGACTTTGTCTTTGTGACTGAGATCCACTTCACCTTCTTCTCATCTTCACTCCACTAGCTTGATGACTTGCATGTTGAACTGTGTATGTTATTGTGTGATATATATATTTAGAGGGATAGTTCACCCAAAAATGAAAATTCTGTCATTAATTACCCATTACCTCATGCCGTTGCAAACCTGTAAGACCTTCGTTCATCTTTGGAACACTAATTAAGATATTTTTGATGAAATCTGAGAGCTTTCTGACCCTGCATAGACAGCAAGGGAACTACCATGTTCAAGAACCAGAAAGGCAGTAAGGACATCGTTAAAATAGTCCATGTGACATCAGTGGTTCAACCTTCAACATTAGCTCTCTTAAAACACCTTATAGTGTTATAATGATAAAAACTGTGCTGAGCTAGATTAAGCTTTAATCAATGCAAACCAAACTATCACTTTAATGTAATAAAGTTTTTTTAAATGTATTTATTATTGTTTTGCATTCAGTAATAAAAATATTTTATCATTAGATTGCTCCACAATGGATAGCTAATTTATAACAGAAAATCAAGATGTAATTCTAACTGAAAGTGTCACGGACATTGTTTTTTCATACTGTAAAGCTGCTTGCTTTAAATCAACCTCATGTATAAAGCACTATATAAATAAACGTGATGTGACTGGAGTGCCGATTGCAGAGCTCATGCAAACATACACACATCGCTATGATCAGATGCTTTCTTAGCTGCTGTTGTCTCACCGCTGTCATTTTTGTTGTGTATTTATTTAGTTTTTGAGACGAAAACGCGCACCACATACACAGCAGCATCTGGTTCAGCTGCGTTTAGACTCCGACTCTCATAAAGCGTGTTTGTCTTCTTCTCTTGAACTGCATCCGGGTTGGCTGAATTACTACAGCGCAACACTGGTCAAACCACGCTACTGCAGGCCCTTACATTAGGTCAGATGAGGTCAAATGGCTATTCGACAACAAAAATATTTGTCGACTATTATTTATTGTCGACGTTGTCGATAATGTTGACTAATCGTTGCAGCCCTACTCGTAGCTTCATAAAATTACAGTTGAACCACTGATGTCACATGGACTATTTTAATGATGTCCTTACTACCTTTCTGGGCCTTGAATGTGGTAGTTGCGTTATTGTCTGTGCAGGGTCAAAAAGCTCTTGGATTTCATCAAAAACATCTTAATTTGTGTTCCGTAGATTAACGAAGGTCTTTCGGGTTTGGAACGACATGAGGGTGACTAATTAATGACAGCATTTTCATTTTTTGTGTGAACTATCCCTTTAAGACTGAAAGAGATAATTGCTATTACAGCGAATATTAATAATGATCATTTATTTTTTTTAGTGTTATTATTATTTAAAAGAAGGTATTCAGTGAGGTGTTTGGACAGAAGTTAAAATATGAAATGCAAAGTAAAAGACTGAAGAGCATTCTTATGTAGTAAAAGCAATCACAGAAGCCTAAAGAGGTTTGGAGTTTCAGTGTGTGTGAATGAGAACCCAGTCCAAACCACAGATTCTGTCTGCCTCAGCTTTCAGCTCTTTAATCTATCCATCAGTCTATTAATCCTCCATTTATTGATCTGTAATGGACTCTTTATTTGCACACAATAGATTAGTAGGGTATGAGAACCCTGGGTCACATCTTCAGTCTCATTACCCCCATCTCTCTTCTCTTCTGCCTCAAATAGCAATCTCAAGAGTGTCAGCGCATATTAAGATGAACGCTACAAAGACGTTATAACTTAGTGGGTTTTTAAGCATTTCCACAGTCTGAATGAACCACAATTAGGCCTAAATACTTTTACTATTATTATTGCTGATTTTAAAAGTAAGTTTGAAATGCCACAAAGCATTCCTTTGACTTTGGAAATGTTTTATAATGAGCGATAAGATCAATCATAGTACATGTGATGGATGGATTTAAGGTCAAACATAAGCTTTTGATTCGACTTCATGACATGAAACCCAAGATGAACAGGCCTTTATATCTGATCTCTTCAGTTACACTGTAATGATACTGTTAACCTCTGTAGTCTGCAGAAATGAATGATACTGTGCTGTTCATGAATCAAATTCGGAGATATCGCTCTAAGCACCTAAGCCTCGGTACTGCTTAATGCAAAACTGATGATGCCTCTCTTCTTCATTCGCATTATAAATTTGATAGGGCAATGAAGTCTAGACACAAAGTAATGGGAGAAGAGAGAGGAAAACAGTATTCGGAAAGGACCTCTAGCAGGGACTCAAACTCGGTTTACTTTTTATTAAGGCAGTTTGACTTCAGAAAAAGGAGCAGAACTTGTAGATATTTTGCACTGTGCTGTTTTGCATAGTTTATTCTGTTGGATGACATTTTTGACTCAAGTAACTTGCTTTTATTGCATTGCAGCCAGCTGGTGAAGAGGTAATAAAGGTACCATATACTATTGTAACGGTGTGAAATCATCTAAAATGTGATTTACTCATAAAAGCATAGATAATCCAGCAGTCAGTGCTATTACAGAGCTATGATTCTCCGGGAGCCATAAAAGCAGCACAACACAGTGCAATGCAATAAAGCTGTTTGTGGCATTGTAAGTTAAGATTGTTGTGCTAAGCAGACAAAAATTCACAAAAAAAGCACAATTACATATACGAAAGTCTTTGTTTTTGTCAGTGATTAATGCTAAATGTAACTGAAATTCCTACTGTGAAAGCAAAGCGCTTGTTGCAGTGCAGGGGCGTAGCCATCATTTCAGAAGTGAGGGGGATAGAAATGTTATATATATATATATATATATAAAACATTACAATATAAAATTTCTGTAATCTATATAACCTACCAGTCAACAGTTTTTGAACAGTAAGATTTTTCGTTTCTGTTTTTCTGAAAACAACTGTTTTCATACAGGTATAGCTGGACGCTTTTGTCCATATTAGGAATTTACTCGTACGACTTTCTGCGCGAGAGCGCCCTCCGGCTTCGAGTATGAATGAAACATACACTGCACGGAATGTTTAGCGCTCCGAGATGTTCATCTCGCCTTAATCTGGGTCCGAATAAAACATCAGATCATGCACAGACTATCCTGTCTCTTTGAATTTAAATCTATATTTATTCACACCGGCTCTTGAAAACCTCTATGCGAACACATTTGCCCGAAAAAGTGCGGGGGACGAATTTACGTGATATTAAAAGTGGGGGGGACACGTCCCCCGCGTCCCCCGCGTAATCTACGCCCCTGTTGCAGTGTAAAGAACTTTGACAATCTGTTTCTAACCAACCTTTTTAACCAAGAAGGATTGTAAAAACTATGATCATTTATTAATATTAGAGTAAATGTAAAGTTTTACGCTGCAAGGTTGAAATAAGAATTGATTTGGGGCCTCTAAACCTTTCATATAGCTGTGTGAAGTTTTTTTTTTATTAGAAATTAGTCCATTTCTGGGCCATTAAGCCAGTCAAATTCAGAGACAAGAACTAATTCGTATCTTCGAATTTGATTGGCCTAATGACTCAGAAACTGGGCTTCACTGATAATACTAAATACAGCGATCTGTAGGACATCAGAGTACTTGTGGTGCATAGCATGTTAAATAATAATCAGATATTTGCTGCCTGGATGTAGCAGACTGATCTAACAGTATTAGAGCAAATGAGCAGGAAGAGGTTTGTGAGCTACTTGAGTCACTGGCATGCAAGACTAATTAGAAGTTGAAAAAGTAGATTCAAACACTCGCAATACTGCAGGGAAATTTGCTGACAGCTAAAGTGCAGAGACGTGCTGATTTGTATACTAATGCACTCTAGCATAACAGAGCAGTTACTGAAAGATGTAATATTTTGTCTCTCACTTCTGAGTGGATAATAACTGAGCCGCACCACTACTGCCTCCCCCATAGCAGCGGCTCAGCTGAAATACTGCCAATCCGTTTGAAAACATTCCAATGACTTCCATTTTAAAACAAAAGATAAGTTATTGAATTTGAACTTAAATCAACTATGTGAAAATGGCTCTAAAGTAACCGTTAGACAGATTGATGCTGAACTGTTTAAATATCGTTTTCTTTGAGAATGCTACAAAAAATGCAGTCAACATTACTGTAACTGATGGATTACTTTTCATAAACCTGTATGTTGCCTGAAATTACGTAAACTGTCAAGTATTTAAAAAGGTAAACTCGTTTGAAGTACTTTAACACATTGCCTTAAACTGTACTCTCTTGTAAACAAATATATTAGCCTGTAATGTCACTGACTAAATCACCTTCCAACTTTTTTTAGTGTTTGTACACATGAAACTTTCTCACACTGGTGACAGTTTAACTAGGAAGAATCTGTGTCTATCCAGGTTTTACAGGTTTACAGCTTAGGCAAAATGAAAACAGTTCATCTGCAGTACATGCAATATAGATTATGAAACTAAATAGGCACACAGTCAGTGTTTGGGGTCACTTTATTATTTTTTTAATGAATAAACAAATACATTTATTTAGCAAGGATGCATTAAATTGATCAAAATGACAGTAAAGACATTTTATGATGTTACTGAAGATTCATTTAAACTTTCTTTTCAGCAAAGCATCCTGAAAAAAAATCTTTCATTGTTTCCACAAAAATATTAAGTAACACAACTGTTTCCAACATTGATAATAATAATAAATGTTTCTTGAGCACCAAATCAGCATATTAGAATGATTTCTGAAGACTGAAGTAATGGCTGCTGAAAATTCAGCTATGGCATTCCTGGAATGAATTGTATTTTAAAATATATTAAAATGAAAAAAAAACTAAAAAAAACTTATTGTGACGAGTGTCACGATGTCACACACACGAGGGACGAGGAGACGCTGGAGAATGCTTTTAACAGGACTTTATTGGAACCAAGGGAGACGAACACAGGAAGACCTTCACCAGAAGACGTACAACATCCAGACACCGGATGATTGCCTCCTTCCAGCCGAGGTTGGCGGTGTCTGGGAGCTCCGTGGGATGATGGAATGTTATCCCGATCCGGAACAGCGTTGCGAGGGTCTCCCCCTCGAGGGAGCTGGTGAGGGCGAGCGGCACGAACGCCCTCGCAAAGACGATGGGGTCTGTGCTCGCCTGAGCCAACCCGATAAACATCAAACGCTCCTCCATTTGGGGACGTGGAGGAGCCCACGGGAAAAAAGGCAAAACAAAAACTTACAAAAACCAGAAATCAAACACGGGGAAGGGATGCCGCTTACGGTTTGGTCCGCTGTTCTGTCACGATGTCACACACACGAGGGACGAGGAGACGCTGGAGAATGCTTTTAACAGGACTTTATTGGAACCAAGGGAGACGAACACAGGAAGACCAGTCGTCCGCGAGGGGCTGTCGCGCTATTTTGTGTTTATTTTATTATTAAAGTTTTCTTTGAACGTTCGCCGGTTCCCGCCTCCTTCTTCCCGAACTACGAACTTTGTTACACTTATTTTAAATTGTCATTGTTTCACAATGTTAGAGCTTTTACTGTATTTATAAACAAATCTTACCTAAACTAAAACAGTTATGATTATTATTCTAAATTGTTTGGCATTTGACAGTCCTGCAACTTTCATCCTCTCATATCTGTCAAAATACTTTATTTCAGGATTTATTTATAAATATTTTTGTATCCCTGTTGTCTCACTGTTTGACCACACAATACACCTTTCTTTTTTGCCATTTTTAACAATCCAGGAGACTTTGAAAGCCTTAACATTTGTGACTGAAATGCATGCAGCACATAAAACAATTTGTGTATGAAAAAAGGACTAATTAGAGTATTATACAGTAGGGCCTACTTCAAGGACTGACAACCTGCTGCTGTGTGAATGTAGCTGTAGCCACCGCAGCTCACGTTTACTGGACTTCTAGATTTTTCCAGCAAGTGTTTAAATGGGTTCAGACCTCCTCAGCTGTAATGGGAGTTTGTGTTTCGCTTGTGTTTGTTCAATCTGTCCATGGAGCACCGACTCAGATTCAGCTGTGAGACGCAGGGCTGATTTCCCAGAAAGGGCTTTAGAGCGAAGACAGAGACGAACAATCGCTTTGCATTAGGCGAAAACGCTCTGGCACAATCAGTATCCTGTTTGTGTGTGAGTGCGTGATGGTGCACAGGGGACGTGGCTTGTTTCATGTGTGTGTGTGTTATGGCAAACAACATGATTGAGTATAAGAGGAAAATGGATAGAAACAATGGCCAAAAATATTCAAGAGCAGCTGAGAAGAGGTGCATCTCCCTTTGTCCATCCTTTAAAAGCCCTCTTTTCCATTCTCATTACTCTCTACTTGTTCTCTTCTTCCCATTTAATCCTTTTCACTTGTTCACAGTCTCTCTCTTGCTTCACCTCTTTCTTTTCCCATCATAGTGTGTCCTCTGTTGCTTGTCTGCATGTAAAATCCTCTCTCTCTCTCTGTTTCTCCAGATGAGTATTAGCCAGCCGGTCGAGTAGAGGGTCCCTCACATCCCACCTGCAGTCATGAATGGTAAGAACACAGCTCTTTTGTGTGTCAGGGGCATGGATTTTCTTTAAATCCCATTATCATTTACTCACCCTTATGTCTTTTAAAACCCATTTAGCTTTCTATCTTCTGTGGAACACAAAAGGAGATGTGTAGGAGAATGCTCAAGCTGCTCTTTTCCACACAATGAAAGTAAATGTTTACCATGACTGCCAAGACTTGACTTTTGATGAATAACTTAAATTTCACTTCATTTTTTTTTTTATAGAGATCTGTCATATGGCTTCAGGCATCTTGGAATATAGTCATATGAACCATTTTTATGACCATTTTAATGTGAAGCTTGACAGCTTCTGGTCTCCGTACACTTTCATTATAGAAGAGAGCAGCTCCGACAGTCTACTAAATATCTTATGTGTTCTGCAAATGAAGGTCATACAACACAGGGGTGAGTAAATGATGACCACAATTTAATTTTGGTTGAACTATGCCTTTAAAAGGATGAGGCTATGGAGAAAAATTCAGACGCAGCTCATTTGGCTTGTGTGCTGAATCACTACAGAAAAACATGGGAAGTTCTTGTGTTGTAGAATCTTCTAAGGCTGAACAGACTCTTAGTGATGTCGTTATCAGAATGTTCACATTTTTTAGATTCAGCGCAGGGTTTGTACAGAACACACCCAGTTGAAAGTTGTTAATGACTGCTTCCTTATTTATATAGGGACAGACTAATATTTGCTAAACTCTATAAAGGATTTTGACTATTTTTTTTTTATATTTGCTGCACTTTCATAAAAACATTTTTTTTTTAATTACCTTGAGGAGGTACCTTTTGTAGGTTAGTAGGTGTAATATTTTTGTAAGTTAATATTGTTGATGAAATAAGATAAGGTAAAAAATGTTTAAAAAATGTTTAAGACATAATAAAATAAAGTCAATTAATTTGAATGTTACAACACATTTGTAGGTTAAAGGAATTCACTCCATCTCTTTTCTAAATGCATGTTATTGATTTTATCATGAATTAATAATCTATGCATATGTTAGATTTGGACCTCTCTCTCGTGGCGTCCAATAATTCCATCCAGATAAACCCCGCCCCTTACAATCGACTGCAAGCTTTTTGATATGCCTCCATCCAATAAAAAACTATGATTTGGACCAAGTCCCTGCCCTATATTTTTTATTCTTAATAATCCATTTCACTCGGATGTATGTCTCAATGCAGAAGAAAAGATTGGTCACTACTTCTGTTACATCACAACTGTGGTGGCACCATTCTACCAGTGATGGTAAAGCATAGTAATACAGTACCATGGTGCTTTGAATTATGCCATCATACTGAATTACTATAATATTCATATTTAATCGTTTTTACATGGTACTTCATAGAATGTCATAGTTTTACAATGGTATAATGTATTACCAGAAAAGAAGGCACAGAAAGCAGTGAAAGATACTTTGAATAAAAGCGCCAAACAAATTCTGTACAATAAATGTATATCAAAATCCATTTGTGTCCAAAAACTTGGTAATACCTTTATACTTGTTTGTGAGGGAAATCTGAAGGAGCCTTTCAGATGTACTGATTGAGACACCAGTCTGATGTGGTTCAAGTCAGCTCTCGCTAAGGTTTTAATAAAATATTTATCTTTCAGTCCAAGATAAGCTAGAGAAAGAGAGCAGGCAGGGTGAGTGGAGTTTGTTTAATATCTTGGGTGTGTTTTGATGTGTGACTTTAAAGTGAAGCAAAATTGAAGCATTTATTCTTTAGCTACAATTTCCTGACTTTAAGAAAATCCCAGGAGGGATTTTCAGGTCTATTTGTTGAAGGCTGCATCATGGTGGTGGTAAAAGTAGGAAAGCTGAGGTTGCAGGTTTAAATACTAGTGGTTGGTTCCTGACATAAGTCATATTTGTGTAATTGGCTATGAAGCTAAATTGCTACATCATCCCAAATAAATGCTCATTTCAGCACTGAGGAACATTTTGGACATTGTTAGGAATGTGTTCTTTGTGTGTGTGTGTCTGCGAGCTTATTTTGTCTCTGTGAATACTTGTTCGTTTGTTTATGTATATGTGTGTAGTCACTGTAGTGGTTAATCCTCTTAGTGCTTTTGGGAAAGGGTTGCCTCTTCACAGTTTAATCAACCTGAAAGTGCACAGTGAGAAACAGATATTGTTTGCTTATAATGTGTGGTATTTTTGGATGCTTTATATGCTTCTGTAAATTACATATATCAGTTGGGATCTTAAATTTGTGTAGTTGTTTCTGTCTGAGCGCTAATGCTAAAGCACAAAAGCAAACCTGCTACATCTTCAACAGAGAAACACTTACTCTTACCACTTTAATAGCTAATTGGGCCTGAATTAGTAATAAACCTCAAGTAAATGCTTCACTGTGTGCCTGGCCTGGAGGGATTAAAATTTCCCAAAGGAGCACCTGAATACACCATCACACAGACTCCCTGATTCCCACACTGACACAGTCCGTTGCCACGTTTCAATGTTAGGAGACCTGATTGTGGAACCGTTTGTCCTTGAATACTGTGTAAAATGTATTCATGCTTCTGCTTCATGAGCTGTGTCCCAACAATTCCACCAAAAATTTTAATATGTCCTGGGTTCTGCTTTTATGCTCACTGACTTAACATTGAGTATCCTCAGTGTCCTTGTAGCTACTGCCTCTGGTATCATATGTGCTTCACAATAGAATGACATTGCAGAGAAAAAAGCTGTTGCTTTGTCATTGCAACTTGTTTTAGCAAATCAGCCTACAGTATATGTTTTACATTGTAAAATATTTTTAAATTGTTGCTCAGAACATTTCAGATTCACCATCAAGACACTGGCTCCCCTAAGGAGATGATCAGATTCATGTAAAAATAAAACAAAACTGCTGACTATTAAACTACTGATATTACTAGTCGTGTGAGTGAACGTGATTTCAAACATATTCAAAGTACTATTGATTTCTTTAGAGCTTAATCATTTTTAATCTAGTGCTACTAGTTTGTTGAAAGTTGGACTAATTGCTCCTTTTTTGTCATAAAAAGTAGCTCCATTTTCCTGAAGTAAAGGATGATTATCTCAAACTGTCAAAGAGTTTTTATCTTTTGTTGAATGAGCTAAATTTCCGTGAAGAAAGACATCACATGAATTCACAGACCTGCGCTTAATTAATCATGATGGCCTTTTTCAGAATCTTAGTTCTGCTGACAATGCAGGAAAAGTGAGCTGAAAGTAGTTTGTTTCCTCCCCAGAGAAAAAGAGAGGCTGAGAAAGAAAGAATGAACAAGAGGGTGTGATAACATTTGCCCCATTCTTTCATTAAAGGAATAGTTCACCCAAGAATTATAATTTGCTGAAAATGTACACTCAGATGTAGATGAGTTTGTTTCTTCTTTGCACCAGATTTGGAGAAATTTAGCATCACTTGATTGCCAATTGATCCTCTGCAGTGAATGGGTGCCGTCAGAATGAGAGTACAAACATCTAATAAAAACAATCCAAAAATCCACAAGACTCCGGTCCATCACTTAACATCCTGTAAAGCAACAAAAAAAACTACATATTTGTAATAAATAAATTCATTTTTAAGATGTTTTTAACTTCAAACAGTTGCTTTTAGTTAAACTATAAGTCCTCTATTCCTAATGTTGCTTTCTGCTTTCTCCACTTAAAAATCGTCTCATCTGAAACAGGAGAGAAATATGCACAGATCAGTTTTGTGCTGCACAGATCAATTCTCTGCTGGTATTTTGGCCAGCAGTTTAAAGTTAAAATTCCTTAATGAGTATTTATTTCTTACAAACATGCAGCTTTTTACTTCACAAAACATTTATTGATGGTCTTGAGTTGGTGAATTACTTGTGGATTATTGTGTTGTTTTTATCAGCTGTTTGGACTCTCATTCTAACGGTACCCATTCACTGCAGAGGATCCATTGGTGAGTAAATGTTGTAATTCTACATTTCTCCAAATCTGTTCCGATGAAGAAACAAACTCATCTATGTCTTGTGAGTACATTTTCAGCAAATTTTCATTTTTGGATGAACTATTCCCTCAACTAAATAAAGTTCCTTTTTGAAGGAAACCACATAGTCAGAGCTGCTACACAGCTGTATTTTTCAAATCAAGTACTGTCTGCACCTATTAAGAGCAGAGCCAAAACACCAGCAGGTGATAAAAGGCTTGTCTTCAGCATTCTGTGTGATAAAAGGCTTGTCTTCAGCATTCTGTGTGAAAGCTGTGTTGAGATTGACTCACTTTGAGCATGTTAAGTGGAGCAGGTTGTAATTGGACACTGACATTTTTGATAGATCTTTGCCTGCTGCCTCTGCGAGACATCATGGTTTACAATAAATAGTAAATAATTATTAATGGCACTGTCATTCCATTAAAATATGTCAAATATGCAGCCTCTTTCCAGCCAGACATCTCTAATGCCTGGATCACACAAGCCAACAGCCTTTGTCAAAGAAACAGACAATCTTGCAGAGAACTGGCAGGAACTTCAAGACCCACAAAGGAGAAAAACAACAGCTGATCCAGGATGAGATTTGAGAAGACAGAACATAATAATCAAAAGGAATAAAATTTCTTTCACTTTCTCTGTCCCTGTCATTGTTGCAGGTGGTTTTCATATTTGGGCTATAACTCCAGAAGAGAGGGGGAAACATGACAAACAGTTTGACTCTCTGGCTCCCACTCTGGGTTATTTGTCAGGTAAGAGCACACACATACATACACTACTGTTCATATGTTTGGTATCAGTAAGATTTTTGATACTTTTTGAAAAAGATGTATAATTTTACTCGGCAAAGACACATTAAATTTTATCAAAAAATACAAGTAAAAAAATCCTGAAAATTTTTATCAAGTTTCTTGAGCAGCAAATCAAGATATTAGGATGATTTCTTGAGGATCATGTGACACTGAAGACTGGAGTAGTGGCTACTGAAAATTCAGCTTTGTCATCACAGGAATAAAGTGAAATTTAAAATATATTAAAATAGCAAACCGATATTTTTAAGTTGTAATATTATTTTGCAATATTCATGTAGCATATACGACACCTAAAACTTTTGAAAGGTAGTGTATGAACATGCAAATTATGCTCCATATACAGTGCACGTAACTTTTCTTTCTTTCTAGGAGATCAAGCACGAAAGTTCTTCTTACAATCTGGTCTTGCCACAGCAGTCCTAGCAGACATCTGGTAAGTATACACACATGTACACACACCCTTAATGTACATACACACTTAATCCGGTTTATCTGTCTTTCAGATGACTGAAACCCTTCCTATTTCTTTCTCAAAAATGTATTAAATTTTAAGATCATTTAAGAAGCATTTTCACTAGTGGCACTTTGTATTTTTGACCCCATTGATATCTGTATGTTCCAATGTGATTGTGTTTGCTATTGCAGGGCTGGATATATCATAATAAAATTTGAAATGAATGTGTGTGGGACAATGTGCTTTTGAAGCCACATACGTCTCTGGAGGGTGGTGGTTCCCAAAAATAACCTCTTCCTGTCTGTGGTTAGTCTACTGGTGTAAACACTGTCGCCCATCCACAAACAGGATGTAGATTTACTGATACAGGATACAGAATGTCTGATTTGAGTTTATAGCGTTTGCTTGTTCTAAAATTCTCTTGTTCATAAAGAAATATGGTAGCATAACAAAGATCTGAGCTCATAATAATGCTGCTCAGTCATCACAAACCAACTTCTGGGTTTTTCCGTGGGGATTTTACTAGCAATTAGTGCTCTGTAAGCCACTTTTGATGAGAATATCTGCTTCCTTTATTTCAGGGCATTGGCGGATATAGGAAAGGATGGGAAGATGGACAGATTGGAGTTCTCCATTGCAATGAAACTAATTAAACTGCAGCTGCAGGGTCAACCCCTCCCGTCCAGCCTGCCAATCATCATGAAGCAGACGCCTACCCCTGCTATGACACCATCATCACGCTTTGGTATGAGTTAATAGCTGGTTATGTAACGCCATGTGAGGTTTGTTTGCTGTGTTAACAAGTTTATTGAGCCTCATTCATACTACAGGTTGGGACACTCATACTACAGGTTTTGAAGATGATGAAGACATATTAAGACATATAATATTATTTTAATATAAAATCTCAGAAATGTGTAACTGGACGATCTATCTGTCTGTCTGTCTGTCTAATACTATCAAATAAATAAATATTAGATGAAAGAGCTCAGCTTAAAACTTAAGTGAAAATTAGAAATGTTGTCTTGGCAACTAATTGAATAATGTTAAGTTGAAGTACAACAATGATTAAAACTTAAATAAAAATAAACTAAAGCAATATAGAAGTACAAAAAATTAAACAAAAGTTAATTAAAATATGAATAAATATTAAAATCGTATATAAATAATAAGAAAATTGAATTTAAATAGAATATTATTATTTATAAATAAATAAAAACATTTACAAATAAAACACTAAAATCAAAAATCATTTTAAATACTACATATGTGAATGTACAATGTGAAAATTTTATATTTAACATGATATTTAACATTGCATCTACTGATTATTGCATAAAACAGTGTTATTAAATTATTTTAAAATATTTTTTTAAATGATTCTAAACTGAGCGTTAGATGATGGCAAAAGTAAAAGAAATGTAAAAACAGCATAAATGAGCATGGACAGCTTAATATCCAATATATAGTTAATGTGATATCGATACAAATGAATAAAAAAATCAGCTGACAATATGGTACCAGTATATCACATAGAAATGATCTCATATAATCTGGCTTTGATTTGTTTCAGGTATGGGCTCCATGCCAAATCTGTCTGCCATGTCAGTAATGCCCATCCTAACTCCCATCCCCACAGCCCCTGCTATGACCCCTTTGGTTCCTGTGCCCACCCTGATGTCAGGACCATTGCATCAGATGCCCAGCTCTCTCAGTGTGCCAGCTTTACCTAACGGCAATGCAACTCTCCTCACACCAACACCAGGTACTGTAACACCTTCTATCCTAAATTCATGCGCAAACCACCATTTTGCACAGATGAGCATTCAGTATGCATGTACTATTAAATCTATATGCAATGAGACTCAACCATTGATATATTGCATAATCTATAACTCAGTTACAAAGTTTGCATGTGCTTTAAGTAATTCTCTTTCTTCTGTTATCTTTCCAGCATTCCCAGCGTCCAGTGGATTGAGTAAATCTCACTCGCTCTTGGACCTTGTCTCTAGCAGGTGTGAAGCATGCATACTAAGTTCAACGCCCATGTTTGTATTAGAATTGGGTGTAATGTCTATTGCATGCAAGTGTTTGAGTGTTTGTTTCAGTGATAGCTAAAAAAGACTTCTTAGAACTGTGCTCTGAGACACCCTGTTACTCTGGGCTTGTTTTGCCAGCACTAGAAGTTTGTAGTAAATAAGAGTGTGTTTGCTGACAGAGTGCTTGAATAGCACAGCTGTCTCCTTGTATCTTAATAGGATCTTGTTAGGGTTCCTCCGAGAGTCATCCAACCTCCACATGGTGGTACAGAAGCCTGTAATAAACCCACTAATTCCTGCTCAGTGCCTGTTTAAAATGAATTTGGGTCTAGGGCTGTGCAATATATCTAATATACACAATACATTCAGAATGATTATCTTGACGATATAGAAATAAGCAACATCATGTATGTCACAATCATTTTAATGCCCTTTTTATTTAGCCATAAACTTGCCTAAGTTTCTATTTCCATGAAATCTGTCCGTTTCAAAATTTAACTCAACAAGTCACTCGTGTCATCACTCGAGTGAAAATATATGTTGATTAATTAAATATTAAATATTAAATATTGATGTTTATATTCATGCATTGTTACAATGCATATGAATGACAAGAGTAAATGATTAAATATTATTCTCTAGATTAACTAGATTTTTTTTAGTTATTGTATAAAATGAATTGATTATATTAAAAGTAATGAAAATGTACTCACTCTCAGGCAATCCAAGATGTAGTTTGTTTCTTCATCAGAACAGATTTTGATAAATTTAGCATTACATCATTTTTAACTAATGGATCCTCTGCAGTGAATGGGTGCCGTCAGAATGAGAAAGCAAACAGCTGATAAAAACATCACAATAATTCATAAGTTAACCAATACCCACATGACTCAATAAATTACCATCTTGTGAAGTGAAACACTGTGTGTTTGTAAGAAACAAATTCATCGTTATGGGCCTAACTTTATTTACTGGGTCTAGGGCTGAATATTATCAAAAGAGTGAAAACTATATATTTTTGGCTATACTGCTCAGTCTTATTTTGTCTGTGCGTGTCCGCCCATGTGTGCAAATATGTTTGGGTTAGTTTGTAAGGGTATTAGCCAGTCACCAGGATGATATCTCACTCTCTGAACCTCTCATCCTGTTCTGTCTATCATTCCAGCCCATGCCGAAGTGCAGAAGGCTGCTGAATCCTGTTAGTGTTATCGCAGAATATTTAAAAATCAGTGAACTGACAGCAGTGAGTCAGAATACTGCGAATTGCTCATTATTATGAGTTTTAATTATGATTTTAATGGTCCCGGTAGTGGTAATTACTGCACTAACAAGGATTCAGCAAAATATCAATTATTTAAAGTATAATGTCACAGCAGAATCTCACAGCACTAAAGGAAAAGCTGATCTTGCTGCTAGCCTGAGACCAGTTGTCTGTGTTTTATGATGGTCTAGGTTATTGGTTCATGAGAGGATTATATTAGTGTTAATGAGCAACTGCTAAATGGAGCTCATTCGAAAAAATTTGGCATGCAAATGCAATTTCTGGATTCAAGAGTGCTGTACAAGTGAAAACTCTCAGGAATTATCTGAACACATGCAGATTTGGAGAATGAAGAGGATCTATATTTAGCATTAGTTAATGCATTAAAAAAAACATACATTTAGTAATTAGGTGCAACCTAAAACCTTAATCAGTAAGTTTATTTATTGAAAAAAGCATTACATATTAAATTATCACTTTTACAGAAAAGCATACTAATCATTTATTTCTAAATTTCCACAGTTCTAACTCTTCCTCCACCACCTCCCTTGCGAGTAATTCCCCCAAAATGAATGCATCTGATTGGGCGGTGCCTCAGTCGTCCCGTCTGAAATACCGACAGCAGTTCAACAGTCTAGACAAGCTGATGAGTGGATACCTGTCAGGTGAGTGTGTGTTTGTAGGCAATGGTAGTGTTTGCATATGATAGCATCTCTGTATACATGTCATGCATTAACTCTTTTGTGTTTTTTTAAAGGTCCCCAGGTCAGAAATGCCCTCACAGCATCAAACCTCACACAAACACAGCTTGCCACCATATGGTGAGTTCAAGAAACACTGTACTCATCATATGAAACACTCATTAATCTCATGAAGAACATGTTTTAATGACATTATTTGCATACACATCCTCCCCCCTTTGCGTTGTTTAATACATATTTCCATTTTTTCTTTACAAAAAGTCAATGTGTCAAATAGGCAGAAACTTGTTGAAGACCCATGCATTAATCACTCGCACATATTAAACCCTGGATCACACTGTATTGCTCGAAGCGGTGTGTTAAACACCTACTTCCACAGTGTTGCGTCTGCTGTTTAGGTGCCAGTTGGATTATTAGGAACTGATTCATCTATTAAACATTTGAAATGCTTCCAGGTTAATGTGTGTGTCATGTGTGTGCTCGTGCGTGGGTACATTATGTGTATATATCTCTGTCTTCAGGGCTCTTGCTGATGTAGATCGTGATGGGCAGTTGAGAGCAGAAGAGTTTATTCTAGCAATGCACCTGGTTGATATGGCCAAGACTGGGCAGCCCTTACCTCTGACTCTACCTCCTGATCTTGTGCCACCTTCACTCAGGTAAGACACACATAGACCCGCCCATGCTGGAATGAGTAAGATATGGAGGACACTGTGTTTATTCTGTGAGTTTGTGTTTGTTTTCAGACAAGCAAAGTCATGTGACCTGCTGAACGGACCTGTTCCTTCGATTAACACTGAGCTGATTGAGTCAGAACATCCACAGAAAAGCAAGAGTAATGGTATTTGCATATACATATACTATACGTACTAGTGGCCAACAGATTTTTGGCTTCCAATATATTGCATATATACTATATACAGGTGCATCTCAATAAATTAGAATGTCGTGGGATATATTTTAAATGCATTTTAATGATGCTATATGAGCTATATACAGAATTGCTCAATTTAAAAATACATTTATTAATCAAAAGTATGTGTTGCATTTTTAAACCTGTTCTATAAAAACATGCATTTAGTACCTTATTAATGTATTTACCTATTTCATTATGCTCACATTGCAAAACCATTAAAATAATCATTATCTATGTGGAAAGTTATCATCATGATCCTTCAGAAATCATTCTAATATGCTGATTTGGTGCTCAAGAAACATTTCTTATTATTATCAGTGTTGAAAACCGTTGTGCTGCTTAATATTTTCATGGAAACCGTGATATTTTTTAGGATTATATAATGAATGGAAAGTTCAAAAGAACAGCATTTATTAGAATTTTTGTTGTAACATTATGAATATCTTTACTGTCACTTTTGATCGATTTAATGCATCCTTGCTGAATAAATTGTGCAAATACATACTCAGGTCACAAACACACACTGTCCTTATTTCTACACAGTATTGTAAATGATCTTTCTAAATATTGCTGATTCAGCTGAACAGTCTCTTTTGAGTTTGTGTTTAGATTAAATGCCTTAGATGTAACCTTTTTTTTAATATACACTTTTCTGTTCTGTATTATATTATTTCTATTGTGTTGACTTTGATAACACTTACCTCACCTTTCTGTCTGTCTCTGCCAGTGTCATTTGAGGATAAATTCAAGGAGAATTTCCAGAGAGGAAATGCAGAGCTGGAAAAACGACGTCTGGCTCTGCAGGAGGAACAAAAGAGAGAGGAGGAGAGGAGACGAGAGGAGGAGAGGAGACGACAGAAGGAGAGGGAGGAAAGAGAACAAAAGGAGAGAGAAGCCCTGGAGATGGAGCTGAGGAGACAGAGGGAAGAGGAGAGGAGGATAGAGAGGCAGAGAGAGCTGGAGCGACAGAGAGAAGAAGAAAGACTGAAAGAATTAGAGCGACGAGAGGCAAGTGGTGCATGCAAGGGCAGACAAAGGTTGAACGACCACTAGAATATTACAGCAAAGCCTCACGTTTTTTCCACATGCATACATGTTGAATGAATAAATTGTTTATACACTAGGGCTAGGCAAAAAAACTAAATCATGATTAATCTCATGAAGGTTTGTAGTTTATACGTTTTCTTTGTGAACTGAGCCAGTATCTTTTTCCTTTAAATATGTTAAGCAAATATGTTGAGTGTTTTTATACAGTTTTTTCTTTAGTGTACAAAAATATGTACAAAATATAATACTAAAAAAAGTATTAATTTTGTGCATACGTGTGTAGAGTTATATAAAAACTTCTTTAACACTTTATATATATATGTGTTTGTGTGTGTGTGTGTATATATACAGTATACATACATAAACAGCTCTATAAACAGCATAAATTCATTTACAGGTACATATAATGTAATGAAATCAATTGTTAAAATATTAAGTTAGGAATATAGTGGTTAATTAAATAACACATCAAATAAAAAAACAAAAATCTTAAATTATTGATTAGAAATCTAAAAACTTGCGATTGTTAATGAATAATTACTGTAATTTATGTACTCTTTCATGACAAAGTTTAATGCTTCTCTAATGCTGCATTTCATTACACAAGCAAAATGTGTGGGTTGATTGCCTGTCCTGGTGGTCTTTAGAAATCATAAAGAACAGAATGTAACTGTTGTAATATCAAAAGTAGGAAATTAGGTTAATTGCTTTAAAAAATGTAATGGTGTTAGATATTAACAAAATGTAATGGTGTAAGAGATTAATTAACTCATGAGTTAACCCTAATATATACTGTACCAGTGGAGTGGTTCCTCGCCCTAGGTAAAATGATGGGAGCATAATTATGTAGTATATTCATGTCAGAATGAGTGATTAGACCTTACATCTGTTGATTAACCTCTCCTTCTCTTTATCGTTCTCTCAGGAAGCGGAGCGACAGAGGCGAATGGAATGGGAGAAGAGTAAACGAGTGGAGCTTCAGACACAGAGAGAAAAAGAGCAGAGTGACATACAGAGACTTAAAGACAGGAAGAGGAGTCTCGAGATAGAGCTGGAGGCGGTGGTCAGATTGCCATTTCTTCTTTCTGTTTTTTTCTTCTTCCATATACCTGTTCCCCATCCAGCCTCATACACCCTATTCTCTGGGCAATGATGATTATGTTATATTACAAATTAAAAACATTTCAGTCTTTTAATATTCACATAGATAATGCAGAAAACAAAACTACAAAAGAAATTATAACTGTTTTAAACACTTTTGACCTGATTCAGCATGTGCATGAACCTACACACAATCGTGGACATACGTTAGATTTACTCATCAGTAGAGGTCTAAACATTTCATACATTGTTATTAAGGACGTAGCACTATCTGATCACTTCTGTATTGTCTTTGATATATTGATCTCTGCTACCACTGAATCTAAATCTGTCTCTGTCAGAAAGAGATGCATTAACGAAAACACTAGTGTGCTATTTATGGAGGCTATATCTTTAACACCAAGCATTTCTGCAGACTCTGTTGATCTCCTCCTTGATTCCTTTAACTCAAAAGTTAAGAATGTCATTGATGACATTGCTCCTGTGAAAGTCAGCAAGAAGACTGGCAGACAGAAATCAGCTTGGAGAAAATCAACAGCAGTTCAGAGTATGAAAAGACAATGCAGAAAAGCAGAACGGATGTGGCGGAAGACGAAACTTGAAATCCACTATAGCATATATAAAGACAGCCTTCGTGCTTTCAATGTGGAACTAGGCAAAGCTAGACAGTCATTCTTCTCAAACCTTATAAACAGTAACTTAAACAACACTCGCACTCTTTTTGCTACTGTTGAGAGACTAACAAACACCCCAAGTCAGATTGCCAGTTAAATGCTCTCCGACAGCAAATGCAATGAGTTTGCTTCCTTCTTTTCTGAGAAGATCAATAATATCAGGAAGGCGATTAGCACATCCCCAATTATGCAGAGGTCAGACAGGATTCGACCACAATATCAAAAAGAAGATACTATGTCTGCTTTTACAAAGTTTTAAATTCCTTGTTTTATTGTTGTGATTATTTTTTTTAATTATTTTTTTCATTTCTTTTATGTAAAGCACTTTGAATTACCATTGTGTATGAAATGTGCTATATAAATAAACTTGCCTTGCCTTGCCTTTTCATCTACTAGGGTAACAAGCATAAGCAGATCTCTGATAGGCTGCGGGATGCCAAGAGTAAGAGGCAGATCCAGAGGACCGAGATAGACCTGATCAATCAGAAGAGAGATAGTCGTATTACGGATATCAATTTCCTACAGTTGCAGTTTGAGGTAGGTTATGTTTTTGTTGCATGAATAGCATTGCATTCATTTTTAACTTATTTTTCATTCTTTCATTGTTGTACACTACTGTGTAAAAGTGTGATCAGTAAATTGTTTTTCAAGAAATTTATTTTTATTCAGCAAGGATGCATTTAATTGATCAAAAGGACATTTATAATGTTACAAAAAATATTTTTCTATTTATTAGTGAATCCTGAAAAATCATGGTGTCCACCAAAAAATATTAAGCAGCAGAACTGTTTTCAGCATTGATAATAATAAGAAATGTTTCTTGAGCAGAAAATCAGCATATTAGAATGATTTCTGAAGGATCGTGTGATACTGAAGACTGGAGTAGTGACTTCTGAAAATTCAGCACTGCATCACAGAAATAAATTACATTTTAAAATATATTCAAATAGAAAACATTTTTCGTCTGTTTTTACTGTATTTTTAAACAAATACTGTAAATGCCACCTTGGTGAGCATAAGAGACTTCTTTCAAACACATTAAAAAAATCTTTAAAATAAATAAATTAAATAATAGTCTATATGAATGTGTTATTGCAGGAAATTCAGAGGCAGCTGAGTCGTCTTGGTCCTGAGAAGCAGCGACTGACAGAGAGACTTCTACATATTACCCAAAACAACTCAAGTGAGCACTCACATAGACCTGAAGCAATCAGTGAATAGATGGGTGGATGACTAATTTCAACTGTGTCCATTTCATCCCTCTTGAATTCAAGGCCTGGGAACATTGACGTTTTTATGTCCTTCTTTCTCTCATTCTTTTTCCCCTTTCAGGTCCTTTGATAAATGATGTGAAACAGAGTTTGTGCGAGAAAGATCTGAGCTGTCGGAAGCTGAAGGAGCAGCTGGATGTTTTGGAGAGAGAGACCACTGCAAAACTCTCACAAATGGAGCAGTACAACAGAGAAATCAAGGTCAGCGGCTTCTCTTACATTCCCAGTGTAAACCTCAACAACATTTAAAGTGCCGTGTTTTGATTAAAGCTAATGTAGGCTTTGGGTGGGGGTGTGCTCTCTTCAAAATTATTTTAAACCTCAATGTCCCTGTGAGGGACTCACTAGTTCGTTGTTCTCTATGTTCCTGTGATTAAAACCTACAGCTCAACTCCCAGCCCTGAAGGCAGAGGATTGAGCACTTCATTACACACTAACGTTCACACAGTTCACACTACTAAAGAAAACACAACACACATCACTAACACACTTACTGCACCGGCTGGTCGGATCGGAAACCCGAGCATTATACATGTGGTAATCAGCTATTGTTCAGTATACGTCTAATGTTTTCTGCTCCAAGCCTTTCTTTTTTTCTTTCTTTTTGCCCACTTTATCGTTTTCTTTCCTCCCACTGTATCTCTCCTATTTCTTCTCTTCCTCTTTTCCCCCGGCTGACTTTATAGTTTGTAGAAATGGATGACTGTGTGCTTCAAGGACTTCTCTCTTTGCTGGGCTGCCTAACCAATCTCTTCCTTCTAATAAAGGTTGACCTGTCTTTATCTTTCCTTAACTCACACTCATCTCAAAACTGCCTGCCTTTCATTCATTTCACCTTTCACCCTAGTTATTCACCATGAATGAAGTCTCACTTTGCTCATAGTATACTGGAATGAGCTTCAATGTCTGACCTCATGACCTTATAACATCTTTATAACATCTGTTCCATTTCATCACCTCATAATGGTGTCATTAATATATATATATATATATATATTCAGCTTTGCCACCACAGAAATAAATTTAATTTTTTAATGTATTAAAATACAAAACATTTATTTTAAATTGTAACAATATTTCACAATATTGCTCTTTTTAATGCATTTTTTAAATAAATGTTTATCATATATTTATATATTATATTTATGAAATAACCTTAATGGAACAGATAATTTATAGGAGCTCAGTATCACTCAATATTGGTAATTTATGTTCATTTTAGCAGTCCGTAAAGCTGGCATAAAGCAATACCACATACTGTGTATTTGAACCTACACCATATTATTCTAAGTTTTGTTATAAACATGATGTATGTGTTAAAGAATTGTGTGGGTAACATTGTAGGACTTGAGACAGAGGCAGAGCCAGCAGCAGGACGTCCTAGAGCAGCTCAGGAGGGTGAGATCTGAGAAACTCAAAGAGCTACAGAGACACAGGAAAGAGGAGGAGGAGAGGAAGAGGAAGAAAGAGGAGGAGGCTGCCAGGTAAAATTTGATTTCACACACACAGACATGCATATTTATCAAGCCATCTACAGAGTTCACACATAAATGAACAACATGGACATATTAAGGTGTTATATAATTGAGATATATAGGCTTTTAAAAAATCATGTAAATTTCTGTAAATATATTATAGTTTTGTAGAATATATTATAGTTTGTTTTTATAGTTGAAAAAAAACCTTTAGTTCATTTATCACCCATGTGTCTCTGTACAGTCTTCTTCTGTATCAGATTTCTATTCTTGTGATATTTTTCATCAAATATTCCCCCTAAAAAGGCTAGATTAAACACCCACTCTTTTACCCACTCAATATTTTGCTCATGTGTACATTAGACAGGCGAAGCTGGAACAGGAGCGTCTAGAGCAGGAGGAAGCAGAGCGTCAGAGGATGCTTGCCCAGGAGCGAGAAGCCAAACTCAGGGAAGAACAGCAGCGTCAGGCCCAAGCCAGACTTCAGGAAGCCCAGGAGCAGGCGCGAGAGAAAGAGGAGAAGAAGAGGGCAGAGGAGAGAGAGAGGGAGGAGAAGGAGAAGGAGAGAGAAGAGAGAGAAAGGAATGAACTGGCTCTACATACTCAGCCCTCCATGACATACAATAGCACAGAGAACAAAAGTGAGTGTGTCTGTGTGTGTGTGTGTGTGTGTGTGTGTGTGTGTGTGTGTGTGTGAGTGGGTGAGGTGCTTTGCCGAAGCTTGAAAACGGCTTGTATTCATCCACTTGGCCATGAATATGATGTTTTCATTATATTAATTGTAAAGGGTGTCATTACTCTCACGGCTTCATGATTCATTTTAATTACCTGCCATTAATTATCCGAGTTAATATAACAGACTCCACAGGAATGTGAGTGTTTTGAGAGAAGGAAGGTAATAGGCTGCTAAACATAGAGTTTCATACAATATATGTTTATGTATATTTTAATTTCACATAATACTCTGAACTCACACTGTGTTCTGTGTCTTAAAGGAATAGTTCACCCCAAAAAGAAAATTTTGTCATCATTTACTCACGTTCATGTCTTTCCAGACCGGTATGAGTTTCTTTCTTACGTTGAACACAAAAGAAGATATTCTGAAGAATGCTGGTAATCAAACAGTTGATGGTCCTCATTGACTTCCATTGAATTCTTTTCCCTACTATGGAAGTCAATGGAGGCAAACAACTGTTTGGTTCTTCAAAATATCTTCTTTTCTGTTCAACATGAGAAAGAAACTTATACAGGTTTGGAACGACATGAGGGTGAGTAAATTATGACAAAATGTTCATTTTGGGGTGAACTATTCCTTTAATACTTATTTACACAATGTCTTATTATGTTTATTATAATGTTACTTCGGGGATAATTCACCCTAAATAGAAAATCCTGTCATCATTTTCTCACCCTGTTGACTTACTTTCTTCCGTGAAACACAAGATAAAAACATGTGAAGTACTGGTCACTTTTTTCCATAAAACTTGTGCGCTAGTCTTCTGAGTTCAGTTTGAGAAACAGACTCAAATTTAAGCAATTAAATGCAATCATATTTATTATTTATTGATTTAATATGGGCTTCTCAGTGAGCTTGAAAACAGGCTCAAAACAAATCAGTCCGATATGTGAAAGAATCATACAGACCAGTTTGTAAACTGGTTCAGTAGATTCATTAAAGGGGTCATATGATGCTGCTAAAAAGAACATTATTTTGTGTATTTGGTGTAATGAAATGTGTTTATGCGGTTTAAAGTTAAAAAAACACATTATTTTCCACATACTGTACATTATTGTTGGCTAACTCTTAACTTTTATAAAGAATATCTCTTTGGATTTGAGACTTTAGTCTTTGCAACTTTACAGATCTTCTTTATGCACCAAGAGCTTGTAACACTCTAAAGAGAAAGGAAAAAATGAAATCGCATCATATGACCCCTTTAAATAAATCAACTGTAACTCACAATGGAATATTGCAGTGTCCATTTAGATGAATTTATCAAGCAATTCATTTGAAAAATTTTATTTAATCGAATGTTTCAGTGCAGAGAGCAGTACAATTATTGAGATACATATAAAATGATGTTTGCTGATGTGGGTTTTCTGTTATGAAGATGTTTTTATATGTTGAAATATGCATTTGTAAATGTGCCAAATGGTTGTGAGATGGTTGTGATATTGTTCTAAGGTGATTGTGTTTGTTTTTATCAGGCTTGCAGCCAGTGGTGACTACTGAAGCTACATGTGCTGCCCTCACCACCTACAGAGCTCTCTATCCCTTCACAGCACGCAACTCTGACGAGCTCACACTGGAGGCAGACTGTCTGATCGAGGTTCTGTACATATGTCAACACATTCACTCACGCAGTTGTCATTTTACTCATTCAAGTACACATATAATTTGGCTTCCTGTGGATCCACAGGTAGATGAATCAACAGTTAGAGAGACCGGCTGGCTGTATGGGAGTTACCTTGGTAACAGCGGCTGGTTTCCAGAGAGTTATGCTGAGAGATGCAGTAAAGACACTCAGACTGAACGGACTGCAGCCGATTCACAATCCACAGCGCCCTCTACCAACTACCATGGGTATGGCACTAAAACTACTCTGTTATCACTCTAGTAAATGCTGGGTTAAAGACAACCCAAGTTGGCTTAAATATGGACAAACCCAGCGGTTGGGTAGTTTTATGTACCTTAACTGATGCTTAAAAATTACTATATGACTGTCTTAAAATGAACCCAAAATTGGGTTGGAAATTAAAAATCAGACATGTAATTACTAGAGGCATCAGTAGCTAATAAACAAAAGGTGAACATATATTAATAAGCAATTTAATAAAGGTTTATTATGTCATTATTATTTAATAAACTTATTAATAAATGCTCATTATTAAACATATTAATAAATGTTAATTTCCAACCTATTTTGGGTTCATTTTAAGAAAGAAATATAGTCATTTTTAAACAATAGTTGAGTTAAATAAAACTACCCAGCAGGGTGATCAAACATTTAACAAAAACACTGGGCGTGTCCATGTTTAACCCAACTTGGGCTGTTTTTAATGCAGCATTTTTTAGGGTTCTAACTAACTGTGCAATTTAGCGTAACCACTCAATTTTTTTTTCAACCTGTATGTGATATAAATGTCTTGATTTTTAAAAGAGTGTTTTTTTTTAATCAGAGAAAACATCCTTTTCAATCTTTCATCTATTGTAGCCCAGTAGATTCAAATTTATTAATATTATTATTGAAGTTACACACAAAAACAAGTTAGGAAAGGAAAATAATCGACAATTTTACAAATATTTTTTAGTTATATGCCCAAATATAACAATAAACTGCTAAATATTTTTACTAACACCATTTCACTATTCCCTAGAAAATGTCATATAGAGACTTCAATGAAAAGTAATGATGCAAATTAATCATACAATCAGATGTTTGAAGTGATTCACTGAAACAGTTTGAAGTGATTCACGGAAATTAATCAAATTTACAACAGACAAAGAAGGATTGTAAAACTAGTCTAGTCAAACTTAATGGCCAAATAAAAAGATATTACAGACACACACACACATAAAAAAAAATATATAACAACAATATTCAACACAAATATATTGTGAATATTTGATTTATTGCCCAGCCCTATTACTAACATACATATTGTTTTGATGAGCTTCACATTTGTTGCCAAAAAAGCGGTGTCAGTATGTGTCAGACATTCCGAAAAAGCCAGATGCAGTCGTTTAGACTGTCACTGCTCTTCTATTCTTAATCAGTGAATGTGAAAGACCTTCGTCAGAGATTCTGCAACATTCGGTAGGTGTGACATCCTTGACTGCTATGGAGCTGGTGGGACATGATCTTAACAGACTAACTTATATTTAAAGTTGGTTTAGGGTTGTGTTATTAATTTTAATATTTTTTTAATACTTTAAAAAATGTAATGGATTTATTTTAGATGAATGAAAAATCCTTTAAAATCCTTTTTCCCCCCTCAGAATTCCTCGGGTGGACATAGAAGGACCAACACCAACACACACACCAGTGTCTTCAAACACACAGCACTCACAGGTTGGCATATGTGAATATACACAGACACCATATATCTTACATACAGCATCGTTTTTTTGATCACTGGAAGGAATATGATAATTGGCAGGAATATGATCATCATGATACTCTGATCATTGTCCCTGCACATCATTTTTTCTGTGTTTTTGTGCAATAGGCTGTAGCTCTGTGTGAATGGAGCGCTAAGACTGACAGTCACCTGGGCTTCTCTAAAGATGACGTCATCAGAGTTCTGGAGAAGCAGGAGAACTGGTGCTACGGAGAGCTCAGAGAGAGCCGGGGCTGGTTCCCTTGCTCATATGTCTCCATGGTTATCACCAATAACACACAGACCGAGTAAGAAATGGGATACCTCTCATTTAACCTCATAATCCTGCTTAATTAAATAATTATTAAGGTGTAATTAAAGACAGCTGATTTTTTTTATTTAAAATGTTATATTTTGTTAAACAGAATTTAACATATTTTAGATGATTATAACATAGGTCATACTTTTATTGTTCCTGACAGCTTAAAGTATTAGTACCACATAAAGGTGAAAACTATTTAAAGATTATTTTAAAATGTGCTCTTATTTGAGATACAGCAGGGAATCCAGGAATGATTGTAAAATGTATTAAACTATGTATTGAATTCAGTATTTTTAAAGTCTTTATCTAAATATACATTTGTTTTTTTTTTAACAAAAAAAAGCTAGATTTGCGGTACTCTTCATGCAAGGTTTGAATGAAACTTCTCCTGCTCAGATTTTTTAATGTTATCAATCATTTTAGAATAAATTATGTATTTAATTAGTAGCCAATAAATATATGCTTGTAATAAACCTAAAGCTTTCGTGTTGTTTGTGTCTCTTCTAGGCCGTTATATTCTACTGTGGACGAGATAGACTTTTCAGATTCTGGTCCGTTTGAGGGTGAGGTGTCTGTTTATGTTTTTATACAACCATCTCTAGTTATTCAGACGAGATATTATGAGGAGATATTTTGATTAAATTGAATCGGCATTTTAGAGGTTTTTGTCATGGTTCTATTTGTTTTGATCTTATTAGAGTATGTGGCTCTGTACACATATGAGAGTCCAGAGTCAGGTGACCTGACGTTCTGTGCTGAGGATGTTGTCCTGGTAACAGAGAGGGAAGGAGAATGGTGGAGAGGGTGCATCGGTGACCAGTCTGGCCTCTTCCCTTCCAACTACGTTAAACCCAAAGAGCCTGATGTATGCATATTCAGATAATTGTATATTATTATGCATTTATAGTTGCCTTATGAATATATGAAGTAACATTCTTTTGCAGAGAAATGCTTTAAAATAATTTGCTTTCAGAGACATTTAAGTTGGTATGTATTTTGATAATGATTGCTCACTGTGTTATCATTTTAGACTGCCAATCCTGGAGTTCCCGGTAAAAAGCCAGGTGAGAATTGAGAGCATAGTACCATCACACAGAAGCAAAAATGAGGTCTGGTTGTTTCACATTTGAGATATTATTCATTTGCCATCTTCATTGGTCTTCAGAGATTGCTCAGGTGACTACGGCCAATGCTGCCAAAACACCAGAACAACTGAATCTGACACCTGGTCAGCTTATTGTGGTGCTGCATAAGAACTCTAACAGCTGGTGGCTGGGTGAACTACAGGTTAGCACTGTATATCACATAACCAGACTTAACCTAACCACAGGACAGCATTTGTTTATAGTGCAATATAGTGCATTTAAATACATATTAATGTTTAGATAGATAGATATATATTAGGTGACAGTTTCATAGCTTAGTATAAAAACAATAGAACTCAATGGAAAATGACCAGTTTTTTAAAAACTAACAAATGTGTGTGTTTGTAGGCACGGGGTAAAAAGCGTAAAAAGGGCTGGTTCCACTCCTCTAATGTCAGATTACTGGAGGCCAACAGCGGAAAAATAACTCCAGCATCTCAGCCATGTAAGATACACACACACTCTTTCATTCATGCTCTTTTGTATGTGGTTGTATGTATGTGTTGTTTTCCCTCCTCTGGCCCATTCTGCTCCATCCATCCATTCTCTCTGTCTTTTCTACTCTTCCCCCTGTAGTGTGTCAGGTTATTGCAATGTATGACTACAAAGCAGCCAATAAGGATGAGATGAGCTTCCAAAAAGGTCAGCTGATCACCGTGCTCAACAAGGACAACCCTGACTGGTGGAAAGGAGAGGTCGCTGGGGTCATAGGGCTGTTTCCAACTAATTATGTGAAGATGACCACAGAATGTGATCCCAGCCAGCAATGTGAGTACTATTGAGTTACCAAATAAGTTCCTGTTTCCACATCAGAGTTCAGAGTTGTTTGTTTATAAGGCAAGGGTGGGGAAAATATAAGCTGAAATGGATTAAATTAATTGTGTTGGAAATAACCTTTTAAAAAGAGTAAATAAAAAGATGTTTTACTTTTTTACTTTTGATGACTGACAGAAAACTTTTTGGCCATAGCCTTTCTTTCTTTCTTTCTTTCTTTCTTTCTTTTCAACAACTTCGAATCTAATATATTCTCCATCATTCTCTTCATTATTCATTCTCTCCTCTGCCCTTATCTACTCTCTTCCACCCTTTTTCCACGTCATTCGCCTCATCTGTGTTTTATTGTAGGATGATAGCTCTGGCCCCTCCTTCCTCTTCCTCCTCTCTTTTCTGGACCAATCAGAACACTGCTCTGGTCCAGGAAGCAGCCTCAAGACTCAAGACTGACTAGATTTGTTTGGATTTAACCCCTCCTCTTCTACTATTTCTGTTTAGACTTTGCTTAAATCACAAATAAACTCATGAGTTTACCTCCATTGGCTTTAGGACATATTTTTCTTACTGTTTAATCGGGAAAAGATATCACTTGCTTCTTTTCTCTGTTTATTTTAGGAAGTGACATGAATTAAAGGGGCCATATCATGAGTAACTAGTAAAAGTGAACTTTCCTTGATCATTTTTTAAACTAAAGTTATCACGGTACATAATTTGTAAATTTCAACTCTAAACATCCTGTCCAGTCCCAAAACAACAACAACAACAAAATGTTACTAAGCTACGAAAATGGCTCATTATGAAGTCCCTAATTTCTGTTGTAATTATAATCTAAAAAAATTTACTAATCATTGACTATTCAGTAAATTGACTAAATGTATCTATTCAGTGTTCAGTAACTTGATCTGCCCAGTCCTGGTGAGTAAACTCAGAACAACTAACAATTAAAGTAAATTATGATTTTGATTTTTTTGGTTTAAGTTTTACAAAGGTCCTTGATCATTTCTGCATTAGGTCTTTTTTTAAAAAAATTGAACCCCAACAGCAAATATGCATCCCAATGTGCCAGAGAACTATTTATTGCATCAATAGCTAAAGATCATATTTGGTAACAACTAAAACAGCTTGTTTAATTTTAACATGAAAAACATGGCTAAAAACACAAAATTTGGGCACAAGAACCTTAACTAACATTATAAATGGACCACAGGGTAAAAAATAAACAATAAAACATAGTGTATATGACGTGGCCCCTTTAAAGTGAACTACCCTTTAAGTCAGCACTGTTCATCAGCACAATCATATTTGTATGTCACAGGATTGTTAGTCTGCCTCTGCGTGCTTAAATGTAGTCAAAGGAACTGATGACCAGCAACACGTGTTGCCCTCATACTTGACCAGCTATGCAGCCAGCTAACAATCGCGACCTTAGAGATATTAGAGAGTTCGCTCTGAATGTCATAACCTTTGCTCTGGATACATTTTTGTATGGAAAGTATTCACAATTATATGAAGCATAATTTCACAAATAAAGTTTTTAATTGTGAGATGCTGTTGTGCTGTGGTCGCTGATGAGTGCATGTGCATGTGTGGCTTGTCCTGCATGTGTGTATGTGTGTGTGTGTGTGTGTGTGTGTTTAGGGTGTGCTGATCTGCTCAGTTTAGACTCTATGTGCACTGAGGAGAGGAAGAGGCAAGGCTACATCCATGAGCTCATTCAGACAGAAGAGTCCTATCTGGAGGACCTGGAACTGGCACTAGAGGTGAACCAACAGCTGCATCAACAATATTTATTATATATTCGCTTTTGGAAAGTAGTGCTATTTGTTTGGACTCTAAGTTACAAAAATATGTTCATTTGTTTCCTGTGTTAATGAATATTCAGGTGTTCTATAAGCCAATGGCAGAGTCAGGGCGGCTGACGGAGGCTGAGATGAGTATGATCTTTGTGAACTGGCGGGAACTGATCATGTGCAGCACCAAACTCCTAAAGTGAGTCAACACTGACGGCTAGAGTCCCTCTGGTGAATTGCAAGTGGCACCTGGTGAATGTTCACTGTCTGGTTTGAATTTTTTAGTCCAATATTAGTTCATATTCCAGTTCTATTTGATGCTAAAACCATTTTTGTTACACTTTTAGGACTATCAACTAGCAACCAATGGATGCAAATAAAAAAATGAAAAAAGTCAATTCAAGATTTATTTATTTATTTACATTTTCTCCTAATGAAAACAAAGTCTCACTAAGTTCATAGATTTTGAAAATTTTTGTTGCTTATATTATTACATTAAAAATAGCTACAAGTAAAAATGATTTTTATTTAAAAACTACTAATAAAAAAATATTACATTAATAACTACAAAACAGTAAAAAGATTACATAAAAAATAATTACAATACAGTAAAAATTATTACATTAAAAATAACTACAATAATACAGTAAAAACACATTTAGTGTATCATTTTTATTAGTCGCTACAAGTGGAGTGGCTAAAAGTGTCTTTCTAATAGGTCATATCATATATCAAGTACATTTTGATTCCTAGACAAACAAAAGCAAATGTATTCAGTGCTTGTGTGTTTTTCAGAGCTCTGCGTGTCCGTAAGAAGATGGCTGGAGAGCGGATGCCGGTGCAGGTGGTGGGTGATATTCTGTCCTCAGAGCTCTCTCACATGCAGGCCTACATTCGCTTCTGCAGCTGCCAGCTCAATGCTGCGGCCCTGCTGCAGCAGAAAACAGACAAATCACCTGACTTCAAACTCTTCCTGAAGGTAAATGGACTGCAGTACTTTCTAGTAACAGAAAACAGCACACGTTTTTACATTCTACTGCTTTCAGACAGGTATAGCGTTAACCCTAGACTGTATTAAACAGTGAATAGTATAACAGTGCATAGTAAACTTTTTTTTACAATAAATAATTTTGGTCTAGTGTTGTTTTGCTGCTTGATCGGCGTACTGAAGAAAAAACAGTTGTACATTTTTCACAGTAGTCCACAAGATGGTGCTGTTGATTTCTACTCTCTCGTGGAATACCGTGGATGAATTCACTGTTGATAGCGATAAGACATTATTTAGACTCTTTTCCTTCTCTTCATTGTGTCTTTATCTTCTTCATAGAAAATTGCCAGTAATTACCGCTGTAAAGGAATGCCACTGTCCAGCTTCCTTCTGAAACCCATGCAGAGAATCACACGCTACCCACTGCTGATCAAGAACGTACGAGAAGCGGCTCCTACAGACATCAACTTTGGAAAATTTAACAATAGAATGATTTGAGAAATAGCAGCTATTATAGAAAGTCAGAGGAAATAGGAAGTAAATAAAAAAATAAGATTATGAAAAAAATTGGCTATATGAGCACATTTCTTAAAGATAATATATATATATATATATATATACACTGGTAACTTTTTTTAAAAGAAATTAATAGTTGAAATCAGCAAAGACATTAAACTTATCAAAGGCGACAGTTAAGACAATTTTTTTTCCAAATAAATGCTCTTTTAAACTTTCTATTCTTCAATTAATTCTGAAAAGACCTATACACAATAAATACTGTAAAATGTTTCCAAAAATAATAGTGTACTTTATATGGAATAACAAAATCAACATGTATCAACATTAATACAGTAATATTGCATTATTATTGTTATTATTAGTATTAACATAAGTGGTAGGATGAAAAATGAAATAAATATTAAAACGTTTTTTTAAATGTAAAAAATGTATTTTATTTTTACATTTCTTTAATTCAGCAATATACATGATGTTTATTTAGGCAAATCATTTGCTTGTTGTTTTTGAAATCTGATGGTATAGATTCTGGAGAATACCCCTTCAACTCACGCAGATCACGCAAACCTGCAGGCGGCACTGGAGCAGGCTGAGGAGTTGTGCTCACAGGTGAACGAGGGCGTGAGAGAGAAGGAAAACTCTGACCGGCTGGAATGGATCCAGAACCATGTGCTGTGTGATGGAGTCATTGAGGTGAGATCACTGCAGGAGAGCTGCTGTTGACCTTTCTGTGCTACATAATGACCTCTAAGTATAAAACAACAGCTTTTATTATGTGTTATGGTATCTATGAAAATGTTTTGTGTAATATTCTCTTTTTAGCACCTCGTTTTTAACTCTCTGACGAACTGCCTGGGCCCTCGAAAACTGCTGCACAGCGGCAAACTACATAAGACCAAGAGCAGCAAGGAGCTTTGGGCCTTCCTGTTTAACGACTTCCTGCTCCTCACCTACACCTCCAAACAGTTCTCATCTGGGCCTGACAAGCTCTTCAATCCCAACTCAAATGCACAGTACAAGATGTATAAAACGGTAAAGCAACATGACTGGTGTCCATCTGGAGCTTGTTCTGTTAAACTCTCTGTAAAATGTCCCTATCTGACACTCTGTCTCTCTTATTCTAGCCAGTGTTTCTGAATGAGGTCTTGGTAAAAATGCCCTCTGACCCTTCCAGTGATGATCCGGTTTTTCACATCTCACACATTGATCGTGTTTACACTCTTAAGGCTGACACCATTAATGAGAGGTACACCTACTATACTAACATTCAAGCTAAAATGCTCAGATAAAGGCCTAAAGCTGCAATCATACACGCACATGATCCACTGAACTTAAAGTAAAATAAAGGCTATAAATCATTCATTTTAGAGTATAAAGCAAAAATATTCATTTATTACAGTGAGTATCTGTTGTACAACAGTATTAATAATTTTCTTGTTAAATTAGGACTACATGGGTACAGAAGATCAAGGCAGCATCTGACCACTTCATAGAGACTGAGAAGCTGAAAAGAGAGAAAGCATACCAAGGTTGGGATTTATTGATGACTATTAAGAGTCAAAGTCAATGTGATTGAATGTAGCTTTATTGATAAAAGCCTGTGTATGGTGTTTAGCTCGCTCGCAGAAGAACAGTGGAATCGGGCGACTGTTAGTAACGGTCCTGGAGGCGACAGAGTTGAAGCCCTGCAAACCAAACGGTTAGAAAAACTACACACAAACAATGTGGGCTCTATTCACACAAACACAGAGTCCCTTTATTAATCATTGGCCTCAGGGGTTATTATAGTTTTAATTTGTAAGTTTTTAAAAAAAACTAATATAAGTTTGTATTTTTCATTGTTTAATTATTATTTTTTTGTGTTTTCTAGTTTCAGTTTTTGTAGTTTTAGTTTTGTCATTTTAACAGGCATTATTTTCAAAGGTTTAAAAATGGTGCTACATTTCACAGCACAATCTTATTATCTAGTGGCGTTTTCATTTTTAATGCAGATTAGTTGTAAAGGTTTCAAGTTTTAGAATATACCATGTATTAAAAAAATGTAAATATCTATAGTATGTTTTATTTTAATAAGTTTTGAAGTCAAATGTATTGCAGTTTGTGACAACCGAATGAGATTTACATCAAACTGAGTATTTTCATTATTTTAAGCATAGACCTCACTAAACCTTAATATTTCTCAGAAATAAGACATGTAAATGTATTTTATATTTACATTTAGTCATTTAGCAGAAGCTTTTATCCAATGCAAATTAAGATGGAAGAGATGTGTTTTTAGCCAATTCTTGAAGATGGCTAAGGACTCAGCTGCTCAGATTGAGTTGGGCAGGTCATTCCACCAGTAGGGAACATTTAATGTAAAAGTCAGAGAAAGTGATTTTGTGCCTCTTTGGGATGGCATAACAAAGCGACGTTCACTTGCAGAACGCAAGCTTCTAGTGGGCACATAAGTCTGAAGTAATGAATTTAGGTAAATGGGTGCAGAGTCAGTGGTGGTTTTGTAGGCAAACATCAATGCCTTGAATTTTATGCGAGCAGCTATTGGTAGCCAGTGCAAATTGATAAACAGAGGTGTGACGTGCATTCTTTTTGGCTCATTAAAAATTAATCTTGCTGCTCTGGATTAATTGTAAAGGTTTGATAGAACTGGCTGGAAGACCTGCCAAGAGAGCATTGCAATAGTCCAGCCTGGACAGAACAAGAGCTTGAACAAGGAGTTGTGAAGCATGTTCCGAAAGAAAGGGCCTGCTTCTTGATGTTGCATTAAGCAAATCTTCAGGACCAGGCAGTTTTAGCAATGTGGTCTGAGAAAGTCAGCTTATCATCAATCACAACTCCAAGGTTTCTAGCTGTTTTTGAAGGAGTTATGGTTGATGTGCCTAACTGGATGGTGAAACTGTGATGAAACTATGGGTTTGCTGGAACCACAAGCAGTTCTGTCTTGGTAAGGTTGAGTTGAAGGTGATGGTCCTTCATCCAACAAGAAATGTCTGTCAGACAAGCTGAGATGCGAGCAGCTATCGTTGGATTATCAGGATGGAATGAGAGAGGTAGAGTTGAGTGTCATCAGCATAGCAGTGATATGAAAAGCCATGTTTCTGAATGACAGAACCTAGTGATGCCATGTTGACAGAGAAGAGAAGTGGTCTAAGACCTGAGCCCTGAGGCACCCCAGTAGTTAGATGTTGCGACTTGGACACCTCACCTCTCCAAGATACCTTGAAGGATCTATCTGAGAGGTAAGACTGAAACCACTGGAGTGCGGTTCCTGAGATGCCCTTTGCCAACAGGGTTGACAGGAGGATCTGGTGGTTAACCGTGTCAAAAGCAGTGGACAGATCCAGCAAGATAAGTATTGAAGATTTGGAATCCGCTCTTGCCTGTCTTAGGGCTTCAACAACTGAGAGCAAGGCAGTCTCGGTTGAATGTGCACTTCTGAAACCAGACTGGTTGCTGTCGAGGGGGTTGTTCTGTGCGAGAAAGGCTGAGACTTGGTTGAACACAGCTCATTCAAGTGTTTAAATATAATATTAAAAAATATTTATAAAAAATATATACACATTTTCTTTCGTTTTATTTTCTTTAATCCTGCAATGTATTTCCTATTTTTAAATTTTGCTTAAATTATTATCTTTAAATTTATATACTGTGTATCAAAAAATAAAGTATTTTAGTTTTTTTCCCCGTTTGTTCCAGTTTAATAAGAATTATATCAAAATTATTACTTCCATTTTTATTAAGCAACTTCACTAAATTTCTCTAAAAATAAGACGTAATATCTTAGATTTATAAATTTTGGCATATACATTTCATCCAAAGTGACTTAAATTGCATTAAAGGTATACATGTCCTCCATTCTTTGGTAATCAAATACTAAGTAGGAAATGATGTGTGTTTTTAGGGAAGAGTAACCCATACTGTGAGCTAACCATGGGCGCTCAGTGCTACACGTCCCGCCATCAGCCCGACACGCTCAACCCCAAATGGAACTTCAACTGCCACTTCTTCATCAAAGACCTGTATCAGGACGTCTTCTGCCTCACCATCTTTGAGAGGGACCAGTTCTCTCCCGATGGTGGGCTTCTATGTGGCACCACACACACAAAATATACATACACAAAAACATATGTATTTTTCAACAAATTGTGCTTTCAATACAGATTTTCTAGGTCGTACTGAAGTTCCTGTAGCAACAATAAAGAAGGATCAAGATGGTAAAGGTCCACTGGCAAGGCGTCTGCTGCTTCATGAAGTTCCAACTGGAGAGGTCAAAGTGCGGCTTGACCTGCAGCTCTATGATCAAACACCTCACCCGTGAACTCCACATCTGTTTCATTAGCACTACAACATTTAATAGATCACTTAATAAAAGTTTATTCATTAGTGTTCATTTTTAAAAGTATAGGAATGCCTCTGTACACTTTTGATATGAAAAAGGTGAACCACTTAGCATAAGTTTACATGCAGTGAAATAGAAGCTGGTAGTCTCATATCTACTCTCACACATGCTTGATGTTGTGTAATGGGGAACATTGGGTAATAACATGATGATTTTTTTGGGACAGGAACTGGTTTGTACTTTGAAATTTGTACATTTTTAAAGTGCATTAGTAATCTGAACATATTCTACTTTTCGGCTGTTTCCATCAAACAAAATTCGTTTGATTTGGTTTTCTAATCTGTTAAATGTGCCTTACTTTTCCTTTCATTCTTTAAAAGCCAGAGATTGCTAAAATAGTTGAGACAGCTCTGAAATACACTGCTCAGCATTATCAGTCACCGGCAGCCTTTAATGGATTTTATTTTACTGTACTGCCTTAATCCGAACACATTATGTACTGTAGCTTCCTAAGTATAAATAGACTCAAATTATGTCACTGAAATTGCTGAAATTCAGTCATTTATAGATTCCACTAAGCCAATCATACATGTGCTTCCCCAACCTGTTTCCGGAGCCCTTCAGCACGTTTAATTGTTTTATTATTAAATACTGAAACACAGTTTTAAAAACACTGTAATATATTTAATTATATAAAGACCAAATTATATATAATGTTATCCGAAATTGTGTGACGCAACACAAATTATGATTTCCATTCCTAATTGTACAAATTTAGGGAAGATTTATAAATTCTTTAAGAATGTATAATATGGGTCTTATGGTTTTCCTTTGATGATTTTAATAACAGCATTTGGCTTTATGAACAGACTGGATCTGGATGTTGTACATTTGAGTTGTTGATGATGAATGTCGAAAGTTTGTGTTATTTGTTCTTTGTTTTGTTATTTGTTTAATGCATAATTGTATAAACATCTATAGGAATAGATTATTGTATGGGTTTGGGCACAATTTATATATACACCAAAGACAAAAATAAAAACGGAGAATGTTAACAATGCTTATCATAAAATAACTGTTTTCTACTTTTTGCTGGATCTGGATGTTGTACATTTGAGTTGTTGATGATGAATGTCGAAAGTTTGTGTTATTTGTTCTTTGTTTTGTTATTTGTTTAATGCATAATTGTATAAACATCTATAGGAATAGATTATTGTATAGGTTTGGGCACAATTTATATACACCAAAGACAAAAATAAAAACGGAGAATGTTAACAATGCTTATCATAAAATAACTGTTTTCTACTTTTTGTTTGTTTTGATATTTTCTCTATACATTTATTTTCTTTTTATTTCACATAATTAAAAAAGAATTATGAAAAACATTTGAAAAAAGTGCAACCATAAAAGATTCTGTAGTGTGAACTATTCTTAATATATTTTCTTCAACATGGCTCTAACTACATTTGATTGTCAAAATCTGATCACCTAACAGCTTCTGGATATTGCAGAATATTCATTGTTCAATAAGCACTAGACACATTACACACTGTACACCTCATTATTTATTGCACTTTAATGGTATAACAAGCACCATTCTCAGTAATGGAAAACCCGTGTGTATATACAATCTCATGTCAATAAGGCCCTAATGAACGCTGTCATCAATAACAGGACCAGCACTGAGGGAGGAAGCACCGTCCCTCTGCCAAAGCCGAATGTGGAGTGCATGTACTCCTGAACAGCGAGAAATGACCTCAGTATTACTGAAACGGAATGACTGACACAAAAGTAGCTCAACAGTGAGCCTGAAGCAAGTACCTTGATTTAAACAGGCTGCGGTTCTCCCAAAGTCTCTCTGAGGCAGTATCTCTGGAGGCTTTGGCACGTGACTGTTTACGGCTCTGTTGGGAAACAGGTGGACTCTGGAGAAGTTCCTCCACCTGTTGCCGGCGATGTACATGACCTAGAATACACAGTTTAAAGGTAATAACAAAAGCCATTTTGTTTACCTCATGTGTTTCAATGAATTCCCCCTCAAAGAAAACCCCAAAGCAGTTTAATAGCCTGGTCTTGAATAACAGCAAAGAGATTTGTAAAACTAACTATTAGTTGACAGCACCTGTTTGGCAGCGAAGTATTGCTGTCTTTTCCTTAATCCTGGCTCGTGACTGTAGAGACAGGGGATCCTTCAATGTTGGGGTGGAAATCTGCACCAAAAAACAAAAGTTTTTTAGTCCTTCACTAAATCAGTTGCATACCATTGTTAATGCATTTTGTTTAGTTGTTTAACTATTAACATTAAAAAGAAGATGATATGACTCACTTTGCGATGATGTGGTGTGTTGAAATGGTGCTCGAAGGGGTTGTACTCCAGAGGATCATAACTCTCTAGAAACACAAAACCCTGAAAACACAATATACATTTTAGTTATTAAGGAGGTTTTGGAAATACTGCAGTTTTCATAATTTTCATGTGTTGTGATCATAAAAAATTGATCAAACATTGTTTATTGACAGTGTTATTCCATGGCAGTAATAATAGGCTTAGTAATAATCTTTGCTGAAGTGTGCTGAACTCAAAAATATGCAGTTACTGTACTGTATGTGTTTAATGTGTTTAACCTAAGATATATTCTATTAAAACTATGTTTTTATGAGTATTTTAAAAGGACAATTTTTAGCATTTTTATCTGTAATTATAGAAATTATATGTAAAAAATATAATATTTCTCAAATTGCAACGACACCAAAACTTTGCCATGATAAAGTGTATTCATCTTCTCATGCACCAGTGTTGGGGAAAGTTACTTTTAAAAGTAATCCATTACGATATTGTGTTACTCTATTAAAAAAAGTAACTAATTGCATTACTTTAATGGAAAGTAATGCATTACATTACTTTTGCGTTACTTTTTGTCACCTGAGCTGGGACTGCTTATGAATTTTTAATAACAAAAAAACAAGAAGTTATATTTTTGGCAACTGTAAAGGCCCACACACACACACACGTCTGGTCAGCTATCCTTGTGGGGACTCTCCATAGGTGTAATGGTTTTTATACTGTACAGACCATATTTTCTATTGCCCTACACCAACCCTAACCCTAAACCTACCCCTCACAGGAAACTTTCTGCATTCATTGATTTTCAACAGGTGTCAGTGAATAAATGGGAATACAAAGTACCTTGCATTACTTCTTTAAAAAATAAGTAATGCGTTACTTGAAAAAAGTAATCTGATTACGTAACTCACGTTACTTGTAATGCATTATTCACGCTGTCAACCAAGTTTTTTATTCATGCTTGATACAATTAATCAAGTTTAACATATCTGCCTTGTAACAAGAAAATAGACAGAATTATTTTTTTCTACTATAACAAAAAGTAATATTATTGATATTTATATTGTTAACTGCATTTCTGTACTTTAAAAGCTACATTTAGAAAATTCTCTAATTAAAGGCAGAGTAAGCGATTTCTGGTAGCCAATGTTGATATCTGAAATCACCAAAACAAACACGCCCCTACCCCAAAAGGGTCTTGCCCCTATTTTGATAGCTCCGCCCCACATGTACATACGCAACCCAGGCAACGATTAGTTCTGTGAAACAAAGCAAAACCAATGTTACACCATGTCTACGGACGTGAGCCGATCGGTCTGCACACGCAAACAAAGCCAAAACCTAGATATTTTAGGCAATATAGAAATCCTGGCCAGGACGCGTCCTGGGAAAATGGCACGTATGGTCACCCTATCTTAATGTTACAGTGCATTGCTACTGTAACAGTATGGTTATTCTAACTGCTTCTAATACTGTACCTGTACCTTAGCATTACAGTAGTTAATGTAGTGTGCATGCATGCTCCTCATCTTCTGTGTCTCAGTGTAGCCATGGTGTGTAAAATGTTGCTCAATGCTCTGCTGTACCGGCAGCCACACACTCTGTGTCCAGCGGTTATAGAGCAGTTTACGTTTCCTCAGGTCCAGTGTGCCTCTGTGAGTAAGGTAGTGATCCAGATTCTGTACTGACACACACAAACACAAACACAAACACAAATTATTCTGAGGTAACAGAAAGATTCAAGTCTGAAAGGCCACCAAAAATATTACCTTTATGAATCCAGCCTCAGTCTCCAGCAGCGGCTGTATAATGGCATCAACTTCTTGCTGTTCGGAGTGTAATTGTTCCTGCGGTTGAACAGACAGTAAGTGGAGTGAGTGTGCAACATGTATTTAATACATAGTGTGTTTATATGCAAGTGTGGGTGTACCTGTAATTGTTTTTTGGAGCTGGGACAAAGGGTGTGTTGCGTGTCATCTGCAGTCTTTGTTTGTGTCATCATGCTGGTTTGTTGGTGCCTTATTCTCTTTCTTAATTAATTAATTTCCTGTCTGACTGACGTTCATCAGTTCACTGATGACAGGGGTTTGTAAACACTATGGGCACAAGAGCGATAACACTGACATATGCATAGGTTTATGGCAGTGTTGGAAATCATTTTATATATGTGAACCTGGACAAAAAAAAAAACAGTCAATTTTTCAAGGGTCAATTTTTTTACAATTGAGATTTATACATCATCTGAAATCTGAAATCTCATCTGAAAAATGGTTTGTTAGGATATTTGTCTGAGATACGACTATTTGAAAATTTGGAATCTGAGGGTGCAAAAAAAATCAGAATATTGAGAAAATTGCCTTTAAAGTTATCCAAATGAAGTTCTTAGCAATGCATATTACTAATCAAAAATTTAGTTTTGATATATTTACGGTAGGAAATTTACAAAATATCTTCATGGAACATGGTCTTTACTTAATAACAATGAATGATTTTTGGCATAAAATAAAAATCGATAATTTTGACCCATACTATATATTTTTGGCTATTGCTACAAATATACCCCAGCGACTTATGACTGGTTTTGTGGTCCAGGGTCACATATGCTAAAACAGTCTGATGTTCTCAAGCCACAATCATTACTCATCAAAATACATGCAAATAAATAGTTGATTTCTGTTCTAAAAGCCAATAATATTCTGCTGAATATGCTGTTTAACCCTTTAAAGCCAACTGAATCATATTTGATTTCAAAACTTTGCTGAAAAACTTGTACACAATCTACTACATGCCTTCTGATTGATACTGTCTATACTACAGTATATGAGCTATAAAATCCTGCATTAAATATGACAGAAAAAACACATATGCAAACTTCTTTAATAGATGTAAAATCTCTAAATAAAATGTTCCAATAAAAATAGACTTTTCTCAGTATTATTTTATATGTCAGGCTTTACAGGGTTAATGAACATCTCAATATTTCCTCTCTAATGTGCTGACACAATGACTAATATTAAATATGTTAGAAATCAATTATCTATTTGGAACAACAACACTCGATTTCCTGCTACTGTAAAGCTTAATTTGATTTAAACAAGTATTGTCTCTGTGTTGCTAAATATAACAAGGCTGTGACACCATGGGTCGAGTCTTGTTGCACTTGTTGAGTGTAACCTGAAGTGCAGCATCTAATTCCCCAGGGTTTTCAGCACAGAACACCCTGACACCTCTCTGTACATGCAGGGAAGAAAGAAAAGGTATCCATGCATGAAGTCCTGAGCCGTACAGTGCTGAAAGACTCCGCCTGGCAGGACCATCCATACATCATTTGTATAATCTGTATAATTGTATAATTTATTCATTTCTTTTTATTTTGATTGATGGCAGCTGAACAACAAAAAAAACATACCTCTTCAGGCACTTTATGCATTTTTTAGTAACGTTACCTTCAGAGCAATGACCACGTAAACAATGTGTTATCCTAGACACACCAACAAATGTAAATAATGTATCTTGAAAATAGTTCGACAAGTTAAGAATGTTCACAGGAACTTATAATCAGACAAATTGACCAACGAGTCAAATGTTTAATTAGTAAGGTTTGTGATAACGGTGGATTTGCGTTGATCGAAACAAACCACATCATTATGTTACGACATTGTAAGGTAAACTGATTAATAAATTAATAAAGTGCCTGAACCAGAAGGTGCGAAACCGGTTTGTGGCTGCCAAATGTATTAAAACGACGAGATTTACATCTATCATCCCTCAAATTATTTACTGTCGTTCTAAATTAAAATTAGTTTGAAATGTATGCAGGTAGGCTAATGTCAAATTGCAATAGGGTATTTGTATAGTCCACGAAGTCACTGAACTGACTGAAAATTCAGTCATTACGCGCTTATTTAGCAGTGATACTCACGGCGTTGTCAAGCTGATGCGGAAAACTGAGTTCAAAGCTAGACACGCGACTCCAAAAGCTCTCCCTTGTTGTGTTGCTATGGGTGACGTCTCTCAAACGTAACGTAATTACGGGCGCGCTCCCACAGAACGTAGAGTTCAAAGCGTTGTGCAACGACATAATTTGAACTGTCAAAATTGTGCCCGCTGTGCCTCTGACCTGTCATTTATTCCACTAACAATCATTCTGATTTTATTCATAACATCATGATTTTTGGAAATAATAAATTTGTCTAAACAAGGAGTCAAGTTCCCTGCTTGTTCTGTTCTAGTTAGGCTAGGTGAGTTAGTAAACCCAGAATATTTCTTTAACCAGTGTGCATCCCAACGTTTTACTTTATCTACACATCCTTCATATTTCCCCCCAACTGTATAAACTATTGCCTATATGGTAATATGTACATGCTGCCATTTATTGCAACTGTTTTGGTGTTGTTGTTTTTTTTAAAGAGGTGTTTTAAATATGATGCGATTTCAAGTTTTCCTTTCTCTTTGGAGTGTTACAAGCTCTTGGTGCATAAAGAAGATCTGTAAAGTTGCAAAGACTAAAGTTTCAAATCTAAAGAGATATTCTTTATAAAAGTTAAGAGTCAGCCACGCCTACCTAAAACGGCTCATTCTAACACACCCCCACATATCTACCTCACTATGTGGAAATATTAGCATAATGCCGCCCAAATGTGCAAGCAAAGAAAGAAGGCGTGGTTTCAGGAACAGCAGTAGTGTTGATGCAGCCATGTCAGGGAGACGCTGTATTTCAGTGCGAAAGCACTTTATTTGGCCTTCCGGAAGTAGATGCAATTAGGAATCATTGGTTAAGATTTATTTACAACAGAACAGCACAACCCAGATGCTTTAATTTGTGCAACGCATTTCATGGACGACAGTTTTTTGAACCTAGAAGAGTACAAAGCTGGCTGTGCAAAAAGGCTATTTCAAAAAAAAAAAAAAAAGGTAAATTCCGACTTTGCTATGACAATCTGGCACTTCTGAATCAGCGACTGTACACAGTTCAGAGTAACGCGTTGTGTGTGTGTGTGTGAGGGGAACAGGGTCACATCACAGGAGAGTGAACTGCCTGTCAGAAATCATAGCACGTCAGCTGTCTTAACCGCGGCTTGTGTACTGCATCATCACTGTGTCTGTCACGCGACTCTGTTGCCCTTTCGGGCTTGAACTGATGGTAAAACTAACGACATTATTAACTGTCTTGATATTTACTTTGAAAGCTTGAAGCTCGCGATTATGGTAAGGGGCGTTACATTTCCGACGAGTGCTTGCGGTGTTCGGCCAATCACAATGCACTGGGTCAGCTGGCCAATCAGAGCAGACTGCGCTTGTCAAAGGAGGGGGCTTTGTTGAAAACTACATGTTTCAGAGAGGCGGGGCATAGAGGACCTACAATAATGTACAGTATTTGAAAAATAATGTGTTTTTTGAACATTAAAGCATGTCAACATATTCTGTTACACCAAATACACAAAATAATGATCTTTAAAAAACCATCATATGACCCCTTTAAACAACGAAACATTACTCACCACGCTGGGAATATATAGTTTAAATCATACTTTCATGTGAAATCATTAGAAATTCAACAAGCTACAGCAGAACAACATGGCCTTTCTCTGTCAGCCCTCTCTCTCTACTGTGCCTTCTCTCTCAGCGATCACACGAGTCCACTGAAACAACTTTCTTAAAGGGGCAGCACTCAACAACATTTATTATCAGATCATTGTTTAAAATGATATAGCCTACTGCATAACATCAGAAGCTCATTCGTTGAAATCTGAATGTTGATTATATATGAGCCAAAATCTCGAGCCGTCTCTAGCTGCTGAATGAAGGTGAGCTGATAGTTCCTGCGCAGCGTCAGTGAGCCGCGCTCGCTCGCGCCCTCTAGCGGTCAGAATGCGGCGTGACACCGGCAGCTGAACCGCAGAACCGCAGCCAGACAGTCTGCCACCGATCCACAGACTGCTGGGGCCCTGCTTTACATGCCTCACACTCCTCATGTCATGAAGCCCACAGCTCACAGAGGGATATCCCTCCAGCCTCTGCAATCCACCACAAACAGCTTGAGAACAGAGAGAGATGCTTACAACAAC